>NW_028158026.1:0-32500 GCF_964263955.1 Coregonus lavaretus
CAAGGTACAGAACAGGTTTCTGAATGGCAAACATTAGCCTGTCACCGTCAGCTGCCATATTCACTGTCAGTAGCCACATATCATCCCTCACTCTTCCCTGTCATCCCTCACTCTTCCCTGTCATCCTCGCTCCACCCTGTCATCCTCACTCTACCCTGTCATCCCTCGCTCTACCCTGTCATCCCTCACTCTTCCCTGTCATCCCTCGCTCTGCCCTGTCATCCCTCACTCTTCCCTGTCATCCCTCGCTCTTCCCTGTCATCCCTCGCTCTTCCCTGTCATCCCTCACTCTTCCCTGTCATCCCTCACTCTTCCCTGTCATCCCTCACTCTTACCTGTCATCCCTCACTCTCCTGTCATCCCTCGCTCTGCCCTGTCATCCCTCGCTCTTCCCTGTCATCCCCCGCTCTTCCCTGTCATCCCTCGCTCTTCCCTGTCATCCCCCGCTCTTCCCTGTCATCCCTCGCTCTTCCCTGTCATCCCTCGCTCTTCCCTGTCATCCCTCACTCTCCCCTGTCATCCCTCACTCTTCCCTGTCATCCCCCGCTCTTCCCTGTCATCCCTCGCTCTTCCCTGTCATCCCTCACTCTCCCCTGTCATCCCTCGCTCTACCCTGTCATCCCTCACTCTCCCCTGTCATCCCTCGCTCTCAGGTGCTGTGGAGTTTCATGCAGGCCAAGAAAGACCTTAATGGGGTTCCTGAGGAGTGGAAGTTTGCCTGTGTTCGTGTGTTGGTGGTGGATGAGGGCAGTCTGGTGTGCGTTCAGCTCCTCCACTCTGTCCTCACCATGCTCACCAAACACGCACAGCTCAGGAAGTTTGTCTTTCTGGGTACGTTGGGTTTTAAGCTCAGGTTTAAGCTGTACAATGTGAAACGTGTAAAGTATGATGTCAACACTTGTTGGGTGTGAAGCTGGAACATAGTTAGTTAAGGAGAGGACTTCCTGTCCTGTACAATGTTAATGGAACACACTTGTGTTCCTACATTGCCTTCAAATCACCTTGTATCCCAATAAACTCCTCATTATCGGAATGAGATGAGACTACGCTGCTTAAACCTATCCTGCAAACACTTAAGGTTTAGGACTTGCTGGCTGACTGTTTGTCTAGGGGACGCTGTCAGCTGCCCAGTATCCAGCCAGGCAACACCTTGTATGACCTGTTCTAGGTTAGCCTTGTGTAGTTAGCCATATGTCTGCCATAATGGAGGCTAGTCAGGTCTGGGCTCCAGCTACCGTATGTGAAGGTGTAGCTCTGGTTGTCTAGGCGATGTGCGTCAGCTGCCCAGTATCCAGCCAGGCAACACCTTGTATGACCTGTTCCACAGTCTGGGCCGGGCTCACTGGGCCATCGAGATGAGGACCAACCACAGAGCTGAGTCTCAACTCATCGTCAACAACGCCGGACTGTAAATATGACATTGGTTTTTGTCTTTAGTTTTCCAACAAACATAGAAATGCCACAGTCATTCTTTGATATATATATATATATATATATATATATATATATATATATATATATATATATATATATATATATATATATATATAATAAAATTCAATATGTAGCTAGAATATCCAGAATTTTAGATACAACTTTGCAAATTCAGATATAAAATGCATTATAACATTTTCTTGATTGTTTAAATTGCAAATTCTGTAAGCTAGATTTTTGACAAATGTTCTTATCATGTCCTGATGCCATGACTGACCATGAGAAAGGAGAGATCCTGCGTCTGTCCTTTTTTTCTTTCAGAATCGCCGAGATGGGGATGAAGCATACTTTCAGACCGCTCCACTACGACGCCATCTTGGATCTGAATGGGAGTTACACCATGCCCTCTGAAGACAAGAGGTTCATCCTCATCCTGCTGCCCAACACCAACGAGGACTCTGTCTATGGTGAGGACACCACGGACTCCATCTTACAGGCTCGGTACGGGCTCTGTGCTGAAAACCCGTAAAACTCACAATATAAAGCAACACAATTGATGTCGTTTTTTTCAGACCTCCAGGTGGCTATCGAACTATTACTGAACGCTGCTCCAGGACTGAAGAATGATACCACGTCACAGTTCATTGCCTTCAGAAGGTAAGACATGTATAGGACAGTAGGATGGTCAGATATGTAAAGGGTTTCTCTACACCATTGATGCGATAGGGGAGTAGAGTGATCAGATGTGTACACTACCGGTCAAAAGTTTTAGAACACCTACTCATTCCAGGGTTTTTCTTTATTTTTTTACTATTTTCTACATTGTAGAATAATAGTGAAGACATCAAAACTATGAAATAACACATATGGAATCATGTAGTAACCAAAAAAAGTGTTAAACTAATCAAAACATATTTTGTATTTGAGATTCTTCAAATAGCCACCCTTTTGACTTGATGACAGCTGTGCACACTGTTGGCATTCTCTCAACCAGCTTAATGAGGAATACAGAAGATAGCCCTATTTGGTAAAATACCAAGTCCATATTATGGCAAGAACAGCTCAAATAAGCAAAGAGAAACGACAGTCCATCATTACTTTAAGGCATGAAAGTCAGTCAATACGGAACATTTCAAGAACTTTGAACGTTTCTTCAAGTGCAGTCGCAAAAACCATCAAGCGCTATGATGAAACTGGCTCTCATGAGGACCACCACAGGAATGGAAGACCCAGAGTTACCTCTGCTGCAGAGGATACGTTCATTAGAGTTACCAGCTTCAGAATTTGCAGCCCAAATAAATACACAGAGTTCAAGTCACAGACACATCTCAACATCAACTGTTCAGAGGGGACTGTGTGAATCAGGCCTTCTTGGTCGAATCGCTGCAAAGAAACCACTACTAAAGGACACCAATAAGAAGAAGAGACTTGCTTGGGCCAAGAAACACGAGCAATGGACATTAGACCGGTGGAAAATTGTCCTTTGGTCTGGAGTCCAAATTTGAGATTTTTGGTTCCAACCGCCGTGTCTTTGTGAGACGCGTGTGGGTGAACGGATGAGCTCTGCATGTGTATTTCCCACCGTGAAGCATGGAGGAGGAGGTGTTATGGTGTGGGGGTGCTTTGCTGGTGACACTGTCTGTGATTTATTTAGAATTCAAGGCACACTTAACCAGCATGGCTACCACAGCATTCTGCAGCAATACGCCATCCCATCTGGTTTGGGCTTAGTGGGACTATCATTTGTTTTTCAACAGGACAATTACCCAACACACCTCCAGGCTGTGTATGGGCTATTTTACCAAGAAGGAGAGTGATGGAGTGCTGCATCAGATGACCTGGCCTCCACAATCCCCCGACCTCAACCAAATTGAGATGATTTGGGATGAGTTGGACTGCAGAGTAAAGGAAAAGCAGCCAACAAGTGCTCAGCATATGTGGGAACTCCTTCAAGACTGTTAGCAAAGCATTCCAGGTGAAGCTGGTTGAGAGAATGCCAAGAGTGTGCAAAGCTGTCATCAAGGCAAAGGGTGGCTATTTGAAGAATAGTTTAACACTTTTCTGGTTACTACATGATTCCATATGTGTTATTCCATAGTTTTGATGTCTTCACGATTATTCTACAATGTAGAAAATAGTAAAAAGAAAGAAAAACCCTTTAATTAGTAGGTGTTCTAAAACTTTTGACCAGTAGTGTAGAGGGTTTATCTGCACCATTGATGCTATAGGAGAGTAGGGTGGTCAGATATGTAGAGGGCTTCTCTACACCATTGTTTGACCTGTATCTTAACTGTACCTCCATTTCTTTTGCAGGAGGGAGTGTGCCTTGATCAATGAGCTTTGCTGCAAGCATTACTGCAACCACCGCACCAAGTAAGTCACTACTGCTATTGGAAGAGATGTTGTTTCTACTGCTATTGGAAGAGATGTTGTTTCTACTGCTATTGAAAGAGATGTTGTTTCTACTGCTATTAGAAGATATGTTGTTTCTACTGCTATTGGAAGAGATGTTAGAAGAGATGTTGTTTCTACTGCTATTGGAAGAGATGTTGGAAGAGATGTTGTTTCTACTGCTATTGGAAGAGATGTTGTTTCTACTGCTATTAGAAGAGATGTTAGAAGATATGATGTTTCTACTGCTATTGGAAGAGATGTTGTTTCTACTGCTATTAGAAGAGATGTTGTTTCTACTGCTTTTAGAAGAGATGTTGTTTCTACTGCTATTGGAAGAGATGTTGTTTCTACTGCTATTGGAAGAGATGTTGTTTCTACTGCTATTAGAAGAGATGTTGTTTCTACTGCTATTGGAAGAGATGTTGTTTCTACTGCTATTAGAAGAGATGTTGTTTCTACTGCTATTGGAAGAGATGTTGTTTCTACTGCTATTGGAAGAGATGTTGTTTCTACTGCTATTGGAAGATATGTTAGAAGATATGATGTTTCTACTGCTATTGGAAGAGATGTTGTTTCTACTGCTATTGGAAGAGATGTTGTTTCTACTGCTATTAGAAGAGATGTTGTTTCTACTGCTTTTAGAAGAGATGTTGTTTCTACTGCTATTGGAAGAGATGTTGTTTCTACTGCTATTAGAAGAGATGTTGTTTCTACTGCTATTGGAAGAGATGTTGTTTCTACTGCTATTAGAAGAGATGTTGTTTCTACTGCTATTGGAAGAGATGTTGTTTCTACTGCTATTGGAAGAGATGTTGTTTCTACTGCTATTAGAAGAGATGTTAGAAGATATGATGTTTCTACTGCTATTGGAAGAGATGTTGTTTCTACTGCTATTAGAAGAGATGTTGTTTCTACTGCTTTTAGAAGAGATGTTGTTTCTACTGCTATTGGAAGAGATGTTGTTTCTACTGCTATTGGAAGAGATGTTGTTTCTACTGCTATTAGAAGAGATGTTGTTTCTACTGCTATTGGAAGAGATGTTGTTTCTACTGCTATTAGAAGAGATGTTGTTTCTACTGCTATTGGAAGAGATGTTGTTTCTACTGCTATTGGAAGAGATGTTGTTTCTACTGCTATTGGAAGATATGTTAGAAGATATGATGTTTCTACTGCTATTGGAAGAGATGTTGTTTCTACTGCTATTGGAAGAGATGTTGTTTCTACTGCTATTAGAAGAGATGTTGTTTCTACTGCTTTTAGAAGAGATGTTGTTTCTACTGCTATTGGAAGAGATGTTGTTTCTACTGCTATTAGAAGAGATGTTGTTTCTACTGCTATTGGAAGAGATGTTGTTTCTACTGCTATTAGAAGAGATGTTGTTTCTACTGCTATTGGAAGAGATGTTGTTTCTACTGCTATTGGAAGAGATGTTGTTTCTACTGCTATTAGAAGAGATGTTGTTTCTACTGCTATTGGAAGAGATGTTGTTTCTACTGCTATTGGAAGAGATGTTGTTTCTACTGCTATTGGAAGAGATGTTGTTTCTACTGCTATTAGAAGATATGTTGTTAGAAGAGATGTTTCTACTGCTATTGGAAGAGATGTTGTTAGAAGAGATGTTGTTTCTACTGCTATTGGAAGACATGTTGTTAGAAGAGATGTTGTTTCTACTACTATTGGAAGATATGTTGTTTCTACTGCTATTGGAAGAGATGTTGTTAGAAGAGATGTTGTTTCTACTGCTATTGGAAGAGATGTTGTTTCTACTGCTATTATAAGAGATGTTGTTTCTACTGCTATTGGATGAGATGTTTCTACTGCTATTGGAAGAGATGTTGTTTCTACTGCTATTGGAAGAGATGATGTTTCTACTGCTATTGGAAGAGATGCTGTTTCTACTGCTATTAGAAGAGATGTTGTTAGAAGAGATGTTGTTTCTACTGCTATTGGAAGAGATGTTGTTAGAAGAGATGTTGTTTCTACTGCTATTGGAAGAGATGTTGTTTCTACTGCTATTAGAAGATATGTTGTTTCTACTGCTATTGGAAGAGATGTTGTTTCTACTGCTATTGGAAGAGATGTTGTTTCTACTGCTATTGGAAGAGATGATGTTTCTACTGCTATTGGAAGAGATGTTGTTAGAAGATATGTTGTTTCTACTGCTATTGGAAGACATGTTGTTAGAAGAGATGTTGTTTCTACTGCTATTGGAAGAGATGTTGTTTCTACTACTATTGGAAGATATGTTGTTTCTACTGCTATTAGAAGAGATGTTGTTAGAAGAGATGTTGTTTCTACTGCTATTGGAAGAGATGTTGTTAGAAGAGATGTTGTTTCTACTGCTATTGGAAGAGATGTTGTTTCTACTGCTATTAGAAGAGATGTTGTTTCTACTGCTATTGGACGAGATGTTTCTACTGCTATTGGAAGAGATGTTGTTTCTACTGCTATTGGAAGAGATGATGTTTCTACTTCTATTGGAAGAGATGTTGTTTCTACTGCTATTAGAAGAGATGTTGTTTCTACTGCTATTGGAAGAGATGTTGTTTCTACTGCTATTGGAAGAGATGTTGTTTCTACTGCTATTAGAAGAGATGTTGTTTCTACTGCTATTGGAAGAGATGTTGTTTCTACTGCTATTGGAAGAGATGTTGTTTCTACTGCTATTGGAAGAGATGTTGTTTCTACTGCTATTAGAAGATATGTTGTTAGAAGAGATGTTTCTACTGCTATTGGAAGAGATGTTGTTAGAAGAGATGTTGTTTCTACTGCTATTGGAAGACATGTTGTTAGAAGAGATGTTGTTTCTACTACTATTGGAAGATATGTTGTTTCTACTGCTATTAGAAGAGATGTTGTTAGAAGAGATGTTGTTTCTACTGCTATTGGAAGAGATGTTGTTAGAAGAGATGTTGTTTCTACTGCTATTGGAAGAGATGTTGTTTCTACTGCTATTAGAAGAGATGTTGTTTCTACTGCTATTGGATGAGATGTTTCTACTGCTATTGGAAGAGATGTTGTTTCTACTGCTATTGGAAGAGATGATGTTTCTACTGCTATTGGAAGATATGCTGTTTCTACTGCTATTAGAAGAGATGTTGTTAGAAGAGATGTTGTTTCTACTGCTATTGGAAGAGATGTTGTTAGAAGAGATGTTGTTTCTACTGCTATTGGAAGAGATGTTGTTTCTACTGCTATTAGAAGATATGTTGTTTCTACTGCTATTGGAAGAGATGTTGTTTCTACTGCTATTGGAAGAGATGTTGTTTCTACTGCTATTGGAAGAGATGATGTTTCTACTGCTATTGGAAGAGATGTTGTTAGAAGATATGTTGTTTCTACTGCTATTGGAAGACATGTTGTTAGAAGAGATGTTGTTTCTACTGCTATTGGAAGAGATGTTGTTTCTACTACTATTGGAAGATATGTTGTTTCTACTGCTATTAGAAGAGATGTTGTTAGAAGAGATGTTGTTTCTACTGCTATTGGAAGAGATGTTGTTAGAAGAGATGTTGTTTCTACTGCTATTGGAAGAGATGTTGTTTCTACTGCTATTAGAAGAGATGTTGTTTCTACTGCTATTGGACGAGATGTTTCTACTGCTATTGGAAGAGATGTTGTTTCTACTGCTATTGGAAGAGATGATGTTTCTACTGCTATTGGAAGAGATGTTGTTTCTACTGCTATTAGAAGAGATGTTGTTAGAAGAGATGTTGTTTCTACTGCTATTGGAAGAGATGTTGTTAGAAGATGTTGTTTCTACTGCTATTGGAAGAGATGTTGTTTCTACTGCTATTAGAAGATATGTTGTTTCTACTGCTATTGGAAGAGATGTTGTTTCTACTGCTATTGGAAGAGATGTTGTTTCTACTGCTATTGGAAGAGATGATGTTTCTACTGCTATTAGAAGAGATGTTGTTAGAAGAGATGTTGTTTCTACTGCTATTGGAAGAGATGTTGTTAGAAGATATGTTGTTTCTACTGCTATTGGAAGAGATGTTGTTTCTACTGCTATTAGAATAGATGTTGTTTCTACTGCTATTGGAAGATATGTTGTTAGAAGAGATGTTGTTTCTACTGCTATTGGAAGAGATGATGTTTCTACTGCTATTAGAAGATATGTTGTTTCTACTGCTATTGGAAGAGATGTTGTTTCTACTGCTATTGGAAGAGATGTTGTTTCTACTGCTATTGGAAGAGATGTTGTTTCTACTGCTATTGGAAGAGATGTTGTTTCTACTGCTATTGGAAGAGATGTTGTTTCTACTGCTATTGGAAGAGATGTTGTTTCTACTGCTATTGGAAGAGATGTTGTTTCTACTGCTATTGGAAGAGATGTTGTTTCTACTGCTATTGGAAGAGTTGTTGTTTCTACTGCTATTGGAAGAGATGTTGTTTCTACTACTATTGGAAGAGATGTTGTTTCTACTGCTATTAGAAGAGATGTTGTTAGAAGAGATGTTGTTTCTACTGCTATTGGAAGAGATGTTGTTTCTACTGCTATTAGAAGATATGTTGTTTCTACTGCTATTGGAAGAGATGTTGTTTCTACTGCTATTGGAAGAGATGTTGTTTCTACTGCTATTGGAAGAGATGATGTTTCTACTGCTATTAGAATAGATGTTGTTAGAATAGATGTTGTTTCTACTGCTATTGGAAGAGATGTTGTTAGAAGAGATGTTGTTTCTACTGCTATTGGAAGAGATGTTGTTTCTACTGCTATTGGAAGAGATGTTGTTTCTACTGCTATTAGAAGATATGTTGTTTCTACTGCTATTGGAAGAGATGTTGTTTCTACTGCTATTGGAAGAGATGATGCTTCTACTGCTATTGGAAGAGATGTTGTTAGAAGAGATGTTGTTTCTACTGCTATTGGAAGAGATGTTGTTTCTACTGTTATTGGAAGAGATGTTGTTTCTACTGCTATTGGAAGAGATGTTGTTTCTACTGCTATTAGAAGATATGTTGTTAGAAGAGATGTTTCTACTGCTATTGGAAGAGATGTTGTTAGAAGAGATGTTGTTTCTACTGCTATTGGAAGAGATGTTGTTAGAAGATATGTTGTTTCTACTGCTATTGGAAGACATGTTGTTAGAAGAGATGTTGTTTCTACTGCTATTGGAAGAGATGTTGTTTCTACTACTATTGGAAGATATGTTGTTTCTACTGCTATTAGAAGAGATGTTGTTAGAAGAGATGTTGTTTCTACTGCTATTGGAAGAGATGTTGTTTCTACTGCTATTAGAAGAGATGTTGTTTCTACTGCTATTGGAAGAGATGTTGTTTCTACTGCTATTGGAAGAGATGATGTTTCTACTGCTATTGGAAGAGATGATGTTTCTACTGCTATTAGAAGAGATGTTGTTAGAAGAGATGTTGTTTCTACTGCTATTGGAAGAGATGTTGTTAGAAGAGATGTTGTTTCTACTGCTATTGGAAGATATGTTGTTTCTACTGCTATTAGAAGATATGTTGTTTCTACTGCTATTGGAAGAGATGTTGTTTCTACTGCTATTGGAAGAGATGATGTTTCTACTGCTATTAGAAGAGATGTTGTTAGAAGAGATGTTGTTTCTACTGCTATTGGAAGAGATGTTGTTAGAAGAGATGTTGTTTCTACTGCTATTGGAAGAGATGTTGTTTCTACTGCTATTAGAAGAGATGTTGTTTCTACTGCTATTGGAAGAGATGTTGTTAGAAGAGATGTTTCTACTGCTATTGGAAGAGATGATGTTTCTACTGCTATTAGAAGATATGTTGTTAGAAGATATGTTGTTTCTACTGCTATTGGAAGAGATGTTGTTTCTACTGCTATTGGAAGAGATGTTGTTTCTACTGCTATTGGAAGAGATGTTGTTTCTACTGCTATTGGAAGAGATGTTGTTTCTACTACTATTGGAAGATATGTTGTTTCTACTGCTATTAGAAGAGATGTTGTTAGAAGAGATGTTGTTTCTACTGCTATTGGAAGAGATGTTGTTAGAAGAGATGTTGTTTCTACTGCTATTGGAAGAGATGTTGTTTCTACTGCTATTAGAAGAGATGTTGTTTCTACTGCTATTGGACGAGATGTTTCTACTGCTATTGGAAGAGATGTTGTTTCTACTGCTATTGGAAGAGATGATGCTTCTACTGCTATTGGAAGAGATGATGTTTCCACTGCTATTAGAAGAGATGTTGTTAGAAGAGATGTTGTTTCTACTGCTATTGGAAGAGATGTTGTTAGAAGAGATGTTGTTTCTACTGCTATTGGAAGAGATGTTGTTTCTACTGCTATTAGAAGATATGTTGTTTCTACTGCTATTGGAAGAGATGTTGTTTCTACTGCTATTGGAAGAGATGTTGTTTCTACTGCTATTGGAAGAGATGATGTTTCTACTGCTATTAGAAGAGATGTTGTTAGGAGATATGTTGTTTCTACTGCTATTGGAAGAGATGTTGTTAGAAGAGATGTTGTTTCTACTGCTATTGGAAGAGATGTTGTTTCTACTGCTATTAGAAGAGATGTTGTTTCTACTGCTATTGGAAGAGATGTTGTTAGAAGATATGTTGTTTCTACTGCTATTGGAAGAGATGTTGTTTCTACTGCTATTGGAAGAGATGTTGTTTCTACTGCTATTGGAAGAGATGTTGTTTCTACTGCTATTGGAAGAGATGTTGTTTCTACTGCTATTGGAATAGATGTTGTTTCTACTGCTATTGGAAGAGATGTTGTTTCTACTGCTATTGGAAGAGATGTTGTTTCTACTGCTATTAGAATAGATGTTGTTTCTACTGCTATTGGATGAGATGTTTCTACTGCTATTGGAAGAGATGTTGTTTCTACTGCTATTGGAAGAGATGATGCTTCTACTGCTATTGGAAGAGATGATGTTTCCACTGCTATTAGAAGAGATGTTGTTAGAAGAGATGTTGTTTCTACTGCTATTGGAAGAGATGTTGTTAGAAGAGATGTTGTTTCTACTGCTATTGGAAGAGATGTTGTTTCTACTGCTATTAGAAGATATGTTGTTTCTACTGCTATTGGAAGAGATGTTGTTTCTACTGCTATTGGAAGAGATGTTGTTTCTACTGCTATTGGAAGAGATGATGTTTCTACTGCTATTAGAAGAGATGTTGTTAGAAGATATGTTGTTTCTACTGCTATTGGAAGAGATGTTGTTAGAAGAGATGTTGTTTCTACTGCTATTGGAAGATATGTTGTTTCTACTGCTATTAGAAGAGATGTTGTTTCTACTGCTATTGGAAGAGATGTTGTTAGAAGATATGTTGTTTCTACTGCTATTGGAAGAGATGTTGTTTCTACTGCTATTGGAAGAGATGTTGTTTCTACTGCTATTGGAAGAGATGTTGTTTCTACTACTATTGGAAGAGATGTTGTTTCTACTGCTATTAGAAGAGATGTTGTTAGAAGAGATGTTGTTTCTACTGCTATTGGAAGAGATGTTGTTAGAAGAGATGTTGTTTCTACTGCTATTGGAAGAGATGTTGTTTCTACTGCTATTAGAAGATATGTTGTTTCTACTGCTATTGGAAGAGATGTTGTTTCTACTGCTATTGGAAGAGATGTTGTTTCTACTGCTATTGGAAGAGATGATGTTTCTACTGCTATTAGAAGAGATGGTGTTAGAAGAGATGTTGTTTCTACTGCTATTGGAAGAGATGTTGTTAGAAGAGATGTTGTTTCTACTGCTATTGGAAGAGATGTTGTTTCTACTGCTATTAGAAGAGATGTTGTTTCTACTGCTATTGGAAGAGATGTTGTTAGAAGAGATGTTGTTTCTACTGCTATTGGAAGAGATGATGTTTCTACTGCTATTAGAAGATATGTTGTTAGAAGATATGTTGTTTCTACTGCTATTGGAAGAGATGTTGTTTCTACTGCTATTGGAAGAGATGTTGTTTCTACTGCTATTGGAAGAGATGTTGTTTCTACTGCTATTGGAAGAGATGTTGTTTCTACTGCTATTGGAAGAGATGTTGTTTCTACTGCTATTGGAAGAGATGTTGTTTCTACTGCTATTGGAAGAGATGTTGTTTCTACTGCTATTGGAAGAGTTGTTGTTTCTACTGCTATTGGAAGAGATGTTGTTTCTACTACTATTGGAAGAGATGTTGTTTCTACTGCTATTAGAAGAGATGTTGTTAGAAGAGATGTTGTTTCTACTGCTATTGGAAGAGATGTTGTTTCTACTACTATTGGAAGAGATGTTGTTTCTACTACTATTGGAAGAGATGTTGTTTCTACTGCTATTAGAAGAGATGTTGTTAGAAGAGATGTTGTTTCTACTGCTATTGGAAGAGATGTTGTTTCTACTACTATTGGAAGAGATGTTGTTAGAAGAGATGTTGTTTCTACTGCTATTGGAAGAGATGTTGTTTCTACTGCTATTGGAAGAGATGTTGTTTCTACTGCTATTGGAAGAGATGTTGTTAGAAGAGATGTTGTTTCTACTGCTATTGGAAGAGATGTTGTTTCTACTACTATTGGAAGAGATGTTGTTTCTACTGCTATTAGAAGAGATGTTGTTTCTACTGCTATTGGAAGAGATGTTGTTTCTACTGCTATTGGAAGAGATGTTGTTTCTACTGCTATTGGAAGAGATTTTGTTTCTACTGCTATTGGAAGAGATGTTGTTTCTACTGCTATTAGAAGAGATGTTGTTTCTACTGCTATTGGACGAGATGTTGTTTCTACTGCTATTGGAAGAGATGTTGTTTCTACTGCTATTGGAAGAGATGTTGTTTCTACTGCTATTAGAAGAGATGTTGTTTCTACTGCTATTGGAAGAGATGTTGTTAGAAGAGATGTTGTTTCTACTGCTATTGGAAGAGATGTTGTTTCTACTGCTATTAGAAGATATGTTGTTTCTACTGCTATTGGAAGAGATGTTGTTAGAAGAGATGTTGTTTCTACTGCTATTAGAAGATATGTTGTTTCTACTGCTATTGGAAGAGATGTTGTTAGAAGAGATGTTGTTTCTACTGCTATTGGAAGAGATGTTGTTTCTACTGCTATTAGAAGAGATGTTGTTTCTACTGCTATTGGAAGAGATGTTGTTAGAAGAGATGTTGTTTCTACTGCTATTAGAAGAGATGTTGTTTCTACTGCTATTGGAAGAGATGTTGTTTCTACTGCTATTGGAAGAGATGTTGTTTCTACTGCTATTAGAAGAGATGTTGTTTCTACTGCTATTGGAAGAGATGTTGTTAGAATAGATGTTGTTTCTACTGCTATTGGAAGAGATGTTGTTTCTACTGCTATTGGAAGAGATGTTGTTTCTACTGCTATTAGAAGAGATGTTGTTTCTACTGCTATTGGAAGAGATGTTGTTAGAAGAGATGTTGTTTCTACTGCTATTGGAAGAGATGTTGTTAGAAGAGATGTTGTTTCTACTGCTATTGGAAGAGATGTTGTTAGAAGAGATGTTGTTTCTACTGCTATTGGAAGATATGTTGTTAGAAGAGATGTTGTTTCTACTGCTATTAGAAGAGATGTTGTTAGAAGAGATGTTGTTAGAAGAGATGTTGTTTCTACTGCTATTGGAAGAGATGTTGTTAGAAGAGATGTTGTTTCTACTGCTATTAGAAGAGATGTTGTTAGAAGAGATGTTGTTTCTACTGCTATTGGAAGAGATGTTGTTAGAAGAGATGTTGTTAGAAGAGATGTTGTTTCTACTGCTATTAGAAGAGATGTTGTTAGAAGAGATGTTGTTAGTTGCTACTCCTGAGAGTAGATGTTGCTACTCCTGAGTGGCGCAGTGGTCTAAGGCACTGCATCGCAGTGCTAACTGTGCCACTAGATCCTGGTTCGAATCCAGGCTCTGTCGCAGCCGGCCGCAACCGGGAGACTCATGGGCGGCGCACAATTGGCCCAGCGTCGTCCAGGGTAAGGGAGGGAATGGCCGGCAGGGATGTAGCTCAGTTGATAGAGCGTGGCGTTTGCAACGCCAGGGTTGTGGGTACGATTCCCACGGGGGGCCAGTATAAAAAAAATATGTATTCACTAACTGTAAGTCGCTCTGGATAAGAGCGTCTGCTAAATGACTAAAATGTAAATGTAATGTAAATGTTAGAAGAGATGTTGTTTCTACTGCTATTAGAAGAGATGTTGTTAGAAGAGATGTTGTTTCTACTGCTATTAGAAGAGATGTTGTTAGAAGAGATGTTGTTAGAAGAGATGTTGTTTCTACTGCTATTGGAAGAGATGTTGTTAGAAGAGATGATGTTTCTACTGCTATTAGAAGATATGTTGTTAGAAGAGATGTTGTTTCTACTGCTATGTATTAGTGGACCACCGGATAGAGCTGTTGTACCAGTTATAAAAAGGAAGAATCTGCGATGTGATGAGGCAGAGGGGAGTTTACTCCACTCCTAGACCCTGTTTGTTTCTATTAGAAAGTCCAGCAGGTCTCATTAGCTGTATACATACAGTGCATTCGGAAAGTATTCAGACCCCTTGACTTTTTCCACATTTTGTTACATTACAGCCTTATTCTAAAATGGATTAAATCGTTTTTTTTCTTCATCAATCCCCATAATGACAAAGCAAAAAACAGGTTTTTAGAATTTTTTCCACATTTATTAAATATAAAAAACGGAAACGTTTACATAAGTATTCAGACCCTTTACTCAGTACTTTGTTGAAGCATCTTTGGCAGCGATTACAGCCTCAAGTCTTCTTGAGTATGACGCTACAAGCTTGGCACACCTGTATTTGGGGAGTTTCTCCCATTCTTCTCTGCAGATCCTCTCAAGCTCTGTCAGGTTGGATGGGGAGCGTCGCTGCACAGCTATTTTCCGGTCTCTCCAGAGATGTTCGATCGGGTTCAAGTCCGGGCTCTGGCTGGGCCACTCAAGGACATTCAGAGACTTGTCCCGAAGCCACTCCTGCGTTGTCTTGGCTGTGTGCTTAGGGTCGTTGTCCTGTTGGAAGGTGAACCTTCGCCCCAGTCTGAGGTCCTGAGCGCTCTGGAATAGGTTTTCATCAAGGATCTCTTTGAACTTTGCTCCGTTCATCTTTCCCTCGATCCTGACTAGTCTCCCAGTCCCTGCCGGTGAAAAACATTCCCACAGTATGATGCTGCCACCACCATGCTTCACGGTAGGGTTGGTGCCAGGTTTCCTCCAGACGTGACGCTTGGCATTCAGGCCAAAGAGTTCAATCTTGGTTTCATCAGACCAGAGAATCTTGTTTCTCATGGTCTGATAGTCCTTTAGGTGCCTTTTGGCAAACTCCAAGCGAGCTGTCATGTGCATTTTACTGAGGAGTGGCTTCCGTCTGGCCACTCTACCATAAAGGCCTGATTGGTGGAGTGCTGCAGAGATGATTGTCCTTCTGGAAGTTTCTGCCATCTCCACAGAGGAACTTTGGAGCTCTGTCAGAGTGAACATCGGGTTCTTGGTCACCTCCCTGACCAAGGCCCTTCTCCCCCGGTTGTTATATTGTTATAGAAACATCTCAAGGATGATCAATGGAAACAGGATGCACCTGAGCTCAATTTTGAGTCTCATAGCAAAGGGTCTGAATACTTATGTAAATAAGGTTTCTACAAACCTGTTTTCACTCATTATGGGGTATCGTGTGTAGATTGATGAATAATTGTTTTTATTTAATAGCATTGCAGTTTAGGCACAATATAGATTTTGGCCACTAGATGGCAGCAGGGTGTGTGCAAAGTTTCAGATTGATCCAGTGAAGCATTGCAACACTGGACTATTTTGTAGAAAGTCTGCCCAAATGTGCCGAATTGGTCAGTTGATAAATTTTCATGTACATAACTATAGAGAACATACAAAAAATGATATGGTAATACAAAATGTACGTTTACACACTCCCAGGAATGTAATACATGATGGATCATTAGCTTATACACTAACTTTCACACATCTAGATGGCCGGGCGGGGTGGGTGTGGAGCCAGAGACAGCAGGGGTACAACCTGTAGAACCCACTTCCTACATTTTAATATGAAAATGGATTGTTTCAAACAAAACTATGCTACATTTTATCACAAATCAGAGCAAGATTACTGAATGTACACTACCGGTCAAAAGTTTTAGAACACCTCATTCCCCTCATTCACTCATTCAAGGGTTTTCATTTTTACAATTTTCTACATTGTAACTACATCAAAACTATGAAATAACATATGGAATCATGTAAGTGTTAAACAAATCAAAATATATTTTATATTTGAGATTCTTCAAATAGCCACCCTTTGCCTTGATGACAGCTTTGCACACTGTTGGCATTCTCTCAAACAGCTTCATGAGGTAGTCACCTGGAATGCATTTCAATGAACAGGTGTGCCTTCTTAAAAGTTAATTTGTGGATTTTCTTTACTTCTTAATGTGTTTGAGCCAATCAGTTGTGTTGTGACAAGGTAGGGGGGTATACAGAAGATTTGGTAAAAGACCAAGTCCATATTATGGCAAGAAGCAAAGACAAAAGACAGTCCATCATTACTTTAAGACATGAAGGTCAGTCAATACGGAACATTTCAGGAAC
This sequence comes from Coregonus lavaretus, assembly GCF_964263955.1. NCBI lineage: Eukaryota > Metazoa > Chordata > Actinopteri > Salmoniformes > Salmonidae > Coregonus > Coregonus lavaretus. The sequence continues at coordinate 16,339 of NW_028158026.1, forward strand.
TTTGAACGTTTCTTCAAGTGCAGTCACAAAAAACATCAAGCGCTATGATGAAACTGGCTCTCATGAGGACCGCCACAGGAAAGGAAGACCCAGAGTTACCTCTGCTGCAGAGGATAAGTTCATTAGAGTTACCAGCCTCAGAATTTGCAGTGGAAATAAATGCTTCACAGAGTTCAAGTAACAGACACATCTCAACATCAACTGTTCAGAGGGGACTGCGTGAATCAGGCCTTCATGGTCGAATTGCTGCAAAGAAACCACTACTAAAGGACACCAATAAGAAGAAGAGACTTGCTTGGGCCAAGAAACACGAGCAATGGACATTAGACCGGTGGAAATCTGTCCTTTGGTCTGATGAGTCCAAATTTGAGAGTTTTGGTTCCAACCGCCATTTCTTTGTGAGACGCAGAGTAGGTGAACGGATGATCTCCGTATATATATTTCCCACCGTGAAGCATGGAGGAGGAGATGTGATGGTGTGGGGGGACTTTGCTGGTGACACTGTCTGTGATTTATTTAGAATTCAAGGCACACTTAACCAGCATGGTTACCACCGCATTCTGCAGCGATACACCATCCCATCTGTTTTGGGCTTAGTGGGACTATATAATTTGTTTTTCAACAGGACAATGACCCAACACACCTCCAGGCTGTGTAAGGGCTATTTTACCAATGAGAGTGATGGAGTGCTGCATCAGATTACCTGGCCTCCACAATCCCCCGACCTCAACCATATTGAGATGGTTTGGGATAAGTCGGACCGCAGAGTGAAGGAAAAGTAGCCAACAAGTGCTCAGCATATGACTGTTGGAAAAGCATTCCAGGTGAAGCTGGTTGAGAGAATGCCAAGAGTGTGCACAGCTGTCATCAAGGCAAAGGGTGGCTATTTGAAGAATCTCAAATATAAAATATATATAATGATTTTTTTAACACTTTTTTTTTGTTGGTTACTACATGATTCCATATGTGTTATTTCATAGTTTTGACGTCTTCACTATTATTCTACAATGTAGAAAATACTCAAAATAAAGGAAAAACACTTGCATGAGTAGGTGTTCTAAAACTTTTGACCGGTAGTGTAAGTAAATTATTTACCTTCAGAGGTGAATGTATCAAACCAGTTGCCGTGATTCGTTTTTTGTTGTTGTGCACTCTCCTCAAACAATAGCATGGTATTTTGTCACTGTAATAGCTACTGTAAATTGGACAGTGCAGTTGGATTAACAAGAATTTAAGCTTTCTGCCCATATAAGACATGTCTATGTCCTGGAAAGTTTGCTGTTACTTACAACAGTCATGCTAATCACATTAGCGCACGTTAGCTCAACCGTCCCGTATACGGGACACACCGATCCCGTAGAGGTTAATCCGTTTTAGAATAAGGCTGTAACGTAACAAAATGTGGAAAAAGTCAAGGGGTCTGAATACTTTCCGAATGCACTGTGTATATATAGATAGATGGATCATTTTGGGTTTGATATGTTGATCTTTTACCTCAGAAACGTCAAGAACCGACTTGATTTCCAGCCGGGAGATAAAGTCTGCTGTACAAAGAACGGCTACGTCGCAGACAGGAACAAGGAGGGGTCTCCTGAAGAAGAGGTCCTGGAGAACGTAGCTGACAGGGCCAGGACAGGGCAGAGACTTCCTGGACTGGACAGAGAGGAGAGGGGGAAAAGCAAAAAGAAGGAGAAAGAACGCCTGTGCAACGGAGAGATATTCTTCATTAAACATGTGAGAAAATGAGAGGACCCTTCACTTAAGCAATAGTTTACATGTTTTTTAGGCTATTCCGGAGCTGTCAATGACTACAATGGCTCTGGCGCCGGCTCAATTCTAATTGGTTGAGCCCTGCTCTTTTGGTTGTGTCTCCTCCTGTGACAGGACGTGACAGAGGAGGAGGCGGGCTCACAGCGGAGCAGGAAGCAGAGGTACCTGACTCTGGATGATCGTGACGGACGGATGCTGTGTGTGTCCTTTAGGGATCTGCAGAGAGAGTGTAGACTGCAACACGCCTGGGCTAGGACCATACACACCTTCCAGGTACCCACACACACATACACACACACACACACACACACACACACCACAGACTAGGCTGCAACACACTTGGGCTAGGACCATACACACCTTCCAGGTACCCACACACACATATACACACACATACACATACACACACACATATACACACACATATACACACACACACACACCACAGACTAGGCTGCAACACACTTGGGCTAGGACCGTACACACCTTCCAGGTACCCACACACATTCTCTCCCTCTCTCACTCTCCTCTCTCACTCTCTCCTTTTTCTCTCTCCCTCACTCTCCTTTCTTTCTCTCTCTCTCTCTCCTTTCTTTCTCTCTCTCTCCTTTCTCTCTCTCTCTCTCCCTCCTCTTTCTCTCTCTCTCTCTTTCTGTCTCTACTCAGTTTATGAATGGCGTATTATTAAACTAAGCAGTTCAGTAGATTCTAACTAGTTAGACATTTTCTCTGATGGAATTATTCAGTTGTACTGTACCTTCCCTCTGTGTATCAGGGCTCGGAGACGGAGACGGTTGTGTACGTGCTGGGTAACGGCAGCGTCCAGACGTGGAAACACGTGTACACGGCCGTGACACGGGGACAGAAGCGTGTATATGTCATAGCCAAGCAGGAGGGCATGGCCTCAGCCATCAAGAGACACATCATCCCACGTAACACCCGGCTGGGAACCCTGGTCAAAGAGCTACTGGTCCAGCCTGGAGCTGGAGGGGCTGGGGCTGGGGGGCAGGACCAACCAGACCAGAACCAACCCCTGCCAGGCACACCTCGCAGGGCAGCCCCAGGCTTCGGGCCTACGCGGTCCACTCCTCTGGCCTCACAGACACCTAGCTGGTCTCTATGGAGCAGCCCCTACAGAACCCCTGTAGCAGCACCCAGCGTCCTCTCTACACCCATCCTAGCAGTCCCACTTCACGCCAATCGTGTCCAGTCCCACTCTACATCGGTCCTACCCAGGCAGCTGTGGAGAAATGAGCCTCCAGCAGCTCCTCAGGCAGATGCTACAGACACCTCTCTAATGGACGACATCACTTTCAGTCAGGCATATACCTGGTCGCCTATGAACAGCAGCTCTGAGGACCCCTCTCAGGAGCAGCCTGGGTGGTGTGCGGAGGAGGAGGGGATCAAGATGGAGGCTAGCTCTGTAGAGGATGGACACACGGGGAAGGCTGCTCTGTCTCGGGGTGAGAGCTCCCCTCCCAAGAGGACGCTCAGTCCTGACAGTGGGCAACAGAATGTAACTCCTTCAAAACAGATGAAGGTAAGAGAAGGAAGCCTTGGTGTATAGATTTTCAATTGTGCTTTTTGTGGTGGAAGCAGTACATTTCACACATGACTAGAGCACGTTTGAAGAAGTGTTTGAGGTATGGTGTGGAGGGGTTATTTTAGTAGAAGTGTTTTTAGCGGTTATTCTAAGAGTTATTTGGGAAGAGTTGTCACTTTTCTCTGACTCCATCTTGCTGTTGTTGTTGTGTCATCTGTGTAGGTGGAGCCATTCGAATCACCGCTGGGCTGTTCCAGCCTGCAGCAGCTCTCCCTCCGCACGCCAACTCACAACCCCCGCGGTAAACGGCTCTTCCAAGATCCACCCTCCGACCGGGACTGACCACCTTCTCTCCCTGACCCCCCCAAAGGAGACCCGTCCACACATGGGTTCTGTTTGTTAGGGTACACCATAGCAAAATGTTTTGCAGCGTGCAATTCTTATTGATTATATAAATACCCAATATTCAACATGGGGAGGATTTTACATGGATTTAACACTTAATGTTCTCTACTTATGATTGATCTCCACTGCATTGATACCAGGATATCTTATGATTGATGTCCACTACTGCATTGATACCGTGATATCTTATGATTGATGTCCAGTACTGCATTGATACCAGGATATCTTATGATTGATGGACACTACTGCATTGATACCGTGATATCTTATGATTGATGTCCAGTACTGCATTGATACCAGGATATCTTATGATTGATGGACACTACTGCATTGATACCGTGATATCTTATGATTGATGTCCAGTACTGCATTGATACCAGGATATCTTATGATTGATGGACACTACTGCATTGATACCGTGATATCTTATGATTGATGTCCAGTACTGCATTGATACCAGGATATCTTATGATTGATCTCCACTGCATTGATACCGTGATATCTTATGATTGATGTCCAGTACTGCATTGATACCAGGATATCTTATGATTGATGGACACTACTGCATTGATACCAGGATATCTTATGATTGATGGACACTACTGCATTGATACCACAGAACAATGAGACGGATATTTCACCGGATGTATAAATGTGAAGCATCCGCTTGGCGTTTCTACTCACTACCAAATATGGTAGTGAGAGGAAGCCCAGTGGCCGGCAGTGGGAGATGATGGAACGAGATGGATTTTGGCCGACATTCTGCAAATGTTCCCATCGATGAAACATTTTATCTCAATACAGTTCCCAAAACTAGAATCTGTTACGAACTGAGTGGACTATGGTTTTTAGACTTTACCCGTTGCCAAAGTTTTGGGCAAATTGAATTACTGCACACGCGCACTACACACAGTAGGCGTTGCCTAACAGAAATATGCAAATGCATGCTAGAACACAGCCAATAGGATCTCGCTAGCTCGTGCTTGGCTCTGCCCACCTCCTTGCTTGTTCTGCCCACTATGACTCATTTGTTCTCATTTGAAACGATGGGCTATGGTCTATCTTGGTTTAGTTATAAAACATCTTTGTTGATACCAAGATATCTTATGATTGATGTCCAGTACTGCATTGATACCAGGATATTTTAATCAAATAAAATTGTATTTGTCACATGCGCCGAATACAACAGGTGTAGACGTTACAGTGAAATGCTTAATTACAAGCCCTTAACCAACAATGCAATTAAGATTTTTTAAAAACTAAATAAACTAAAGTAAAAAGAAAAGTAACACAATAAAATAACAATAACGAGGCGATATACAGGGGTTACCAGTACCGAGTCAACGTGCGGGGGTGCAGGTTAGTTGAGGTAATTTGTGAAGTGACCTATACATAGATAATAAACAGCAAGTAGCAGCAGTGGGGGTGGGGGGGGGTCAAAGTAAATAGTCCGGGTGGCCATTTGATTAATTGTTCAGCAGTCTTACGGCTTGGGGGTAGAAGCTGTTAAGGAGCCTTTTGGACCTAGACTTGGCGCTCCGGTACCGCCTGCCGTGCGGTAGCAGAGAGAACAGTCTATGACTAGGGTGGCTGGAGTCTTTGACACCGCCTGGTATAGAGGTCCTGGATGGCAGGAAGCTTGGTCCCAGTGATGTACTGGGCCGTACGCACCACCCTCTGCAGCGCCTTGCGGTCACAATCCCTTCCGGCGCCATCATTAGACAGTAAACTCTGTGTATTATTATCTGTTTATTTTAAAGTCATGTTTTAATTGCTATACATCTTGTATCATGTAATTAATTGCCTCAGATGAGATTGTGATCATTTCGTCAGTACCTTGTTGCAGATGGAGATGGGCTGAGATATTGACAGAAAATCACCTTGTTCAGCCATGTTGTTTTTTCCACTCTGTAAATCACCTCAGCCATGTTGTTTTTTCCACTCTGTAAATCACCTCAGCCATGTTGTTTTTTCCACTCTGTAAATCACCTCAGCCATGTTGTTTTTTCCACTCTGTAAATCACCTCAGCCATGTTGTTTTCCACTCTGTAAATCACCTCAGCCATGTTGTTTTTTTCCACTCTGTAAATCACCTCAGCCATGTTGTTTTTTCCACTCTGTAAATCACCTCAGCCATGTTGTTTTTTCCACTCTGTAAATCACCTCAGCCATGTTGTTTTTTCCACTCTGTAAATCACCTCAGCCATGTTGTTTTTTCCACTCTGTAAATCACCTCAGCCATGTTGTTTTCCACTCTGTAAATCACCTCAGCCATGTTTTTTTTCCCACTCTGTAAATCACCTCAGCCATGTTGTTTTTTCCACTCTGTAAATCACCTCAGCCATGTTGTTTTTTCCACTCTGTAAATCACCTCAGCCATGTTGTTTTTTCCCACTCTGTAAATCACCTCAGCCATGTTGTTTTCCACTCTGTAAATCACCTCAGCCATGTTGTTTTCCACTCTGTAAATCACCTCAGCCATGTTGTTTTTTCCACTCTGTAAATCACCTCAGCCATGTTGTTGTTTTCCACTCTGTAAATCACCTCAGCCATGTTGTTTTCCACTCTGTAAATCACATCAGCCATGTTGTTTTTTCCACTCTGTAAATCTTTTTTTATTGTTTATCTTTTCTCGGCCATACAAAGGTTTACAGCTGGAGGAATTCCCAAAGTTATACATAGACGATAAATATCATGCTACCAAAGTATTAAATTTGTACAAAAATACTTTACAGTTCATAATACCGGTCCATTAGAAATAAAAATAAAATTTTTCAGGGACTTAACAGTGAGTTTGATTCTTTAAATGTATCATACGTTGAAAATGGTTGACCCCACTATGGTAATTGGCAGTGTATACTCCAGTAATTAGAACAGAAAAAATGACCACTCCACCTGAGCTTTTTTCAACTCAAGGTTTCGTCTGCATAAGTCAAAAGCTTGTTCTCTGTAACGTTGAGGTGAATTGTAACAAAACTAAGGTGCACATGTCTGCAATGAACTGTATCTGTGGTTAAATAAGCCACTGTTTTTTGACACCGCGATAGTTTGAGATTCAACTGAACTCTAAAAGGCAACAGTAGTACCAGTGACTGAAGTAGTCAAAGATTACTGTTGGGCTACTATGGTTGAACTGTGTGTAGTCATTTCAGTAGTTGAGCTGTCAGCCATTTCAGCAGTTAAGTATCCAGTGTATTGGAGTTGTCAGTGTATTTCAGTAGGATCCAGTGTATTGGAGTTGTCAGTGTATTTCAGTAGGATCCAGTGTATTGGAGTTGTCACTCTATTTCAGTAGGATCCAGTGTATTGGAGTTGTCAGTGTATTTCAGTAGGATCCAGTGTATTGGAGTTGTCACTCTATTTCAGTAGGATCCAGTGTATTGGAGTTGTCAGTGTATTGGAGTTGTCAGTGTATTTCAGTAGGATCCAGTGTATTGGAGTTGTCAGTGTATTTCAGTAGGATCCAGTGTATTGGAGTTGTCAGTGTATTTCAGTAGGATCCAGTGTATTGGAGTTGTCACTCTATTTCAGTAGGATCCAGTGTATTGGAGTTGTCACTCTATTTCAGTAGGATCCAGTGTATTGGAGTTGTCAGTGTATTTCAGTAGGATCCAGTGTATTGGAGTTGTCAGTGTATTTCAGTAGGATCCAGTGTATTGGAGTTGTCACTCTATTTCAGTAGGATCCAGTGTATTGGAGTTGTCACACTATTTCAGTAGGATCCAGTGTATTGGAGTTGTCAGTGTATTGGAGTTGTCAGTGTATTTCAGTAGGATCCAGTGTATTGGAGTTATCAGTGTATTTCAGTAGGATCCAGTGTATTGGAGTTGTCAGTGTATTTCAGTAGGATCCAGTGTATTGGAGTTGTCAGTGTATTTCAGTAGGATCCAGTGTATTGGAGTTGTCAGTGTATTTCAGTAGGATCCAGTGTATTGGGGTTGTCAGTGTATTTCAGTAGGATCCAGTGTATTGGAGTTGTCAGTGTATTTCAGTAGGATCCAGTGTATTGGAGTTGTCAGTGTATTTCAGTAGGATCCAGTGTATTGGAGTTGTCAGTGTATTTCAGTAGGATCCAGTGTATTGGAGTTGTCAGTGTATTTCAGTAGGATCCAGTGTATTGGAGTTGTCAGTGTATTTCAGTAGGATCCAGTGTATTGTAGTTGTCAGTGTATTTCAGTAGGATCCAGTGTATTGGAGATAGAGTATATATATATATATACAGTACTTGAAAGTGAACATTGAGACGACATGGCTTTTCAAACAGTCTCTATGGCATAAGTGAGAGTGTGAGAGAGAGAGAGAGAGAGAGAGAGCGAAATCGTTCTCTAAATAAGAGATTGAGTGGTTGGTTGTACAGTGGGACGGGTAATGCTGTTGTACGTGGAGCCATTCCAAATGGTGAGACCATAGAAATAGAAATACTAGAATGGGATTTCCCCATTTTCAACTTCATCCCCATTCAAGTCTATGTTCTATTTCTATAAGCAAGAGACAGTGTTGTGTGAGCACTGAAGACAAAGGTGACATCACTCATCAAAAAGCCACTAGTTTACATAAAGTACACGGTTTTGTCACAGGTAGCCTGCTTTTGAACAGACCTTTTTGTTATTTTTTTTTCTTGCGTAATAGTTTCTTTATGGAGTGAAAAAATCTCCTGGAATTACGTCTTGTCGCCTTACCGCTATAGGGTAAGAAATTAAACTGGACCCTTCAACATTACACCTCGCATCTCTCCATCATCATCATCATCATCATCAAACAAGTGCCATTTTCTATATTACAAATCCTTTGTTATTATTTGAAGCCTTTGGGAGGGGCGAACCTCAGAAAAACAATGAAACATACAAAAACATACTTTAAACAACGCCAGTAGCACACAGATTAGCATATGAGTTGATATTTACTCAGACGGTGCAGGGCTGGGAGATGCTGACTAGAAAAGCTGTTTTGAATTACTTATTATTTTTGATTTTACCTCATGCTTTTTTTATTTCTTTTTTTTATCTTAAATCAATGGGTCATTTTGATTGATTGATTGATTGATTGGTAGAAATTAAACGAGTAACGTTACTATTCAGGATGGGACATTTAAGGTTGATTTGATATCTGGTTGGTTGGTGTTCTTTCAGAACGTCATTTTAAAAGGATAAATGACTGCTGTAATATGGAGGTCGTTTTCTAAACCCAGTTTTATGGGGTGCCGCTTCCTAAGTAGTAGTTCGTTTCAGTACCAATGAAACTACCTGTAATGTGCGGTGTCCAGTGTTCTGAAGTAATAGGACTCTCTCTCTCTCTCTCTGGGGCATCCTGAGTGCCGCAGCGGTCTAAGGCACTGCATCGCAGTGCTTGAGGCGTCACTACAGCCCAGGGTTCGATCCCAGGCTGTGTCACAGCCAGCCGTGACCGGGAGACCCATGAGGCGGCACACAATTGTCCAGGTTAGGGGAGGGTTTGGCCGGCCGGGATTTCCTTGTCCCATCGCGCTCTAGCGACTCCTTGTGGTGGGCCGGGCACCTGCAAGCTGACTTCGGTCGCCAGTTGTACGGTGTTTCCTCCGACACGTTGGTGCGGCTGGCTTCCGGGTTAAGCGAGCAGTGTGTCAAGAAGCCGTGCGGCTTGGCAGGGTCGTGTTTCGGAGGAGACATGGCTCTCGACCTTTGCCTCTCCCGAGTCCGTACGGGAGTTGCAGCGATGGGACAAGACTGTAACTACTAATTGGATATCACAACAACAGCAAAAATCTCTCTCTGGTCCCTGTAACAGCACAATGTTAGCATACCTATTTCACACATACTGCATGCAATCAAGTCAGACAGGACTTCCTCCAGTGTAGCTGTAAGGAAGCTATGCTCACATTGCATATATTACCTCTCGTACGGTAAAACACATCTCTTCTGCATCTATTTATGAAAATAGATTATGTCCAAATGAAGGATAAGGTGCTTCAGTACCACCTCCTTGTTATAAGGGAAATGGTGACCCTGTATTCTATGATTCAGAGAAGTCGCCATTTTGTTTGGGAATTGCAGATTGTACGGCGGGTACGATTTTCTTTCTTTCTAATTGCGTGTAGCCTAGATAAAGCTGCTTCTTTCTTCTCCTCCCCAAAGCTAGCTTTTTTAAATCACTTTCTAAAGGGTTTTATATATTATGCTTCTAGGTCAACCAGTGAGCTTGGTGACATACATGGATAGGAGACATCACACCATATCTCGTCTGCCAAACGCATTGTGATGAAGCCCAAGGGGATGCCTGACTGTCCTCGTTTCAACATCCTCCTCCTCAGTCTACAGTACCAGCCTGAGAAACTAAATGGGGCTAACGTAAAAATATTGTGGTATTTTCCATATGTTTTTTTCAAGTGAAATAGTCTACTTAAAAATCATTAGAAATCATTGGGAAGAAGTGAGAAGCAGTACTGATATTTTTTTCTGTAGAAATCATTTAGAAATCACTGGGAATAGAGAGCTAGTTAGACCCAGGTCTGAAGGGAGAGAAGGAGGACAGAGCGAGAGAGACAGAGAGAAAGAAGTACAGAGCGAGAGAGACAGAGAGAAAGGGAGAGGAGGAGGACAGAGCGAGAGAGACAGAGAGAAAGAAGGACAGAGCGAGAGAGAAAGAAGGACAGAGCGAGAGAGAAAGAAGGACAGAGCGAGAGAGACAGAGAGAAAGGGAGAGGAGGAAGGACAGAGCGAGAGAGACAGAGAGAAAGGGAGAGGAGGAAGGACAGAGCGAGAGAGACAGAGAGAAAGGGAGAGGAGGAAGGACAGAGCGAGAGACAGAGAGAAAGAAGGACAGAGCGGGAGAGACAGAGAGAAAGAAGGACAGAGCGAGAGAGACAGAGAAAGGGAGAGGAGGAGGACAGAGAGAAAGGGAGAGAAGGAGGACAGAGCGAGAGAGACAGAGAGAAAGGGAGAGAAGGAAGGACAGAGCGAGAGAGACAGAGAGAAAGGGAGAGAAGGAAGGACTCCTAGAAAAACAATATGGAGGGTTTGTTTCGCTCTGGCCTTGTTTCAGTCACGCCGTGATGCAGCAGTGGTGAACGCGCACAAACATACACATACACTTACAGAGTGGCCAGTCCAGCATCACATGGAAACGTTTCAGCAAATGTTCTTTTTTTTTTCCCTTTTGTTTTAAAGAACAGAAGTGTGTTCCTGTTTTATTGTCCAGCTGCAGTAATAAAAAAGGATGGATAGATTGGATGGCACTATTATTTCACTTCTTCACTGTTATTCGTTTTTGTCTCAGGTATTTTCCAAGAGGTCAGTGTGGTCGATGTTGCCTCCATCTTTTTGAAGTTCCTTGTAGTTATTGGGCTAGAGGTGCACACAGTAGCCAGTAGTCCCCAGTGTGAAGGAGGAAGAGGAGAGGGAACCTCTTGTGATTGTGGCTCAGAGGAAGGAGTTTAGTTTTTGTCAGTGTGCTTTGACTTAGCGGCCCCGGGCCCCCACCGTCCACCTAGGAACACTGTCTGTCTGTCTGTCTGTCTGTCTGTCTGTCTGTCTGTCTGTCTGTCTGTGTCCTAAATGGTACCCTATTCCCTTGGTAGTGCACTACGTTTAGCCAGAGCTGTGAGGGTTAGCCTGCAAAGAGGCTCTGGACAGAAGTAGTGCCCTACACATGCAATAGGGCTCCATTTTTAGATTGACCCCCTGTCTCATCAGAGTGGTTTTCTACAGTAGCACCAGGAGGAGGCTAACTCGCAGGGGAAGGGCCGGCGCACCAGGGGGAGGCTAACTCGCAGGGGAAGGGCCGGCGCACCAGGGGGAGGCTAACTCGCAGGGGAAGGGCCGGCGCACCAGGGGGAGGCTAACTCGCAGGGGAAGGGCCGGCGCACCAGGGGGAGGCTAACTCGCAGGGGAAGGGCCGGCGCACCAGGGGGAGGCTAACTCGCAGGGGAAGGGCCGGCGCACCAGGGGGAGGCTAACTCGCAGGGGAAGGGCCGGCGCACCAGGGGGAGGCTAACTCGCAGGGGAAGGGCCGGCGCACCAGGGGGAGGCTAACTCGCAGGGGAAGGGCCGGCGCTGGCTATCAGACAGACAGAGCCTTGAGCCTTCAGACCTCCACTATAAGGTCTTAGAGGGGTCTCTGTCATCTAGCTCAGCCCCGGCCAGCGCCACCCCGATACCAGTCACCCCGATCCCGGCAGCCATCCTGGATAAGGAGTGGTGGTTCTGGTTCGGTGGAGGGCCAGAGAGGCTCTCCCCCGGCTCGGTCCAGTTGATGACGGGCTCCTCGGTGGGTAGTTGGTTCAGTTCTGACTGGGACCCGGTCCTGGAGGAAGCAGGGTTCCTGCTGATCACCAGGTCCAGATTGTTGCCTGACTCAGCAATCAGAGGGACCACCAGACAGCAGTCGAAGTCTCTGGTCCTCACATGGTTGATCTGAGAAAGCAAAGACATGGGAAAGTTATGAGTTATTTATATTTGGTTTAAAAGCTTTGAGGTCCATTGAATTAAGTTTCAACTCAGATGTTACAGAGGCAACAAAAGGAAATGACTTGAGTTTCCAGCTAGCAGCACAGATTGGAGGTCCGCTTTTGGAAAACCTCTGTTCGACCATCATCGGGTGAGCAGAGGTTTGCCGCTATGGTGGTTTAAAAGCTTTGGTTTAAAAGCTTTAAAAATAAATACAAATCTAATATTTGTATTTCTTGAGGCTGAAATCTTTACTTCAGGCTTCGCCTCAGAGCAGTTTCCTTTCATTTTCAGTTCGAAGCGTACAAGATGAATACATCTACTCTGTTCAAACCTTCAGGTAAACAGTTGGTAAACCCAGATCCCTTCTCTCCCTCTGCTCCTGTGTGTAGCTGGCTAATATTGACTGATGTACCCTTCCATTACCCGACTAGAAACATAAAAGCTGAATAATGTATCACCTTGGCTATCAGAAGAAAATTGCAGTTCCTCTCCTTAAACAACATTGTCGGTGACTTGAAAATATCAACATATAAAAGTTGAATATCGTCCCACGTTGACTTTCACCTGATGTCAGCAGACGAAATTGTAGTTGAGTTCCTTGTTTGTGCTTTCGAAACAACAACGGTGACCTGAGGACAGCTGATAAGGAACGAGAGTCTCTCACTGAGCAGCGAATAATGAGAGCGACTTTCCTTTCTTTTCAAGACAACATGAGACAACCCGTTCTCTCCTCTTCATATGTTAATGAGACTTTTACTAGATTGATAGCTTCCCTGGAGAGGGATTCATCTATCCATCAACGGGACTTTCTCCGCAAAGTCAGCCTCATTTAGACCAGGGGGGAAATTATGCCAATGTTGTGTATCAATTTGGGCCAAGAAATACAAAAACCCCTTTGACGTTCTATGAACTGCGTAGATACTCTCTACGTTAGGGAGCTCTGAGGCTCTGTGACTAACATCCATATCTACTTACTACCTTTTAGCTACATGTTGGAAATAGAAAATATTGGAAAGGTCAAATGATTTATTATCTAAACGTTGAAAGTGCAATGGGTGACAGAGAGAAACAAAACGGTGCAGGCAGTTTGAGGCCACGTGGCGGAGAGGGATGCGGGCGCTGGAGACTGGGGTGGGATCAGGTGGGTCTGGGCAGGTGGGATGTAGTTGATGTTTGTGTGCGTCAGTATGTTGTCGTTTGTATGTGGATGTTTTGTTTAAAAATATATATATATATATATTAGGGCTGTCAAATGATTAAAATTTTTAATCAAATTAATCAGAATTTTCTGTGGATTAATCATGATTAATCACTATTTGCAATTACACCTGAATCCTAACCATTTTTTTTCTGAAATGCATACCAAAAGATAAATAACAGGACACAGATACATAATTTTCATATTATGTCTGTTTATTAACACAGCCAAATAATGGTGTTTTAAATCAAGCTGAAACATACTACACACCATAATATTTGTCTTTGGCTGTGGCTCTTGACGGTGGCTTATAGAATGAGTCTTGAGACGCCACTTGCAAAACATCAAGGAAACCTGAGTCTTCTACAATGCTAATGGGTCTACAATCCTTTGCAATCCATTTTGCTATTGTGTTGGTCAAATTATCTGAGGTTGATTTTGTTAATTGCCTGCAAACATTCAGCGTGGTCTGGCGCAAACCACTTGCTGAATCTGACGGCCCAGCAAACGCATGTTTGGCGTTGACATGGTACTTCAAGCTTGAACAGCTCCGGTGAAATTGAAACTCCTTCTTACAAATCTTGCAAATAACCTTGTACTTGTTAACTGTACCATCATCATTCTTTTTATATTTGAATCCGTCAATAGGCCCACTTTGCTCACCTTGCTCCATCTCGCCTCTAGCTCCCAACCACTTTCCTGACCTGAATAATTTGTCACACTGCGCATGCGTGAAATGCGTTAAAAAAATTGACGTAATTAACAGCAAACAACTAATTAACGTCGTTAACGCGCTATTTTTGACAGCCCTAATATATATACATACAGTATATATTTGTCCACAGTTCATTATCAACTGAAGCAGCTAGGACAGTCCGTGTGTGTGTGTGTGTGTGTGTGTGTGTGTGTGTGTGTGTACCTGTAGCAGCCTGTCGTAGGACTTCAGCCCCCCGACCTCTGCAGGTCCCCCTGCGCAGATGTTGTTAACATAAACGCCTTTCTCCAGGAGGCCGTCCGACACGCTGAAGCCAAAGTCTTCGAGGTCCGACTCCTTCAACAGACTCACCTGCAAAATCAATCAATAATGTCATCAACTATCAATGAATAATTTAACCTGGTATAAATAATTCAGTTCATTGATAGACTGGTTGACTGGCTGTGTCTGCTGACAGCATAACGTGATTGATAGACTGGATGACTGGCTGTGTCTGCTGACAGCGTAACATGATTGATAGACTGGATGACTGGCTGTGTCTGCTGACAGCGTAACGTGATTGATAGAATGGATGACTGGCTGTGTCTGCTGACAGCATAACGTGATTGATAGAATGGATGACTGGCTGTGTCTGTTGACAGCATAACATGATTGATAGAATGGATGACTGGCTGTGTCTGTTGACAGCATAACATGATTGATAGACTGGATGACTGGCTGTGTCTGCTGACAGCATAACATGATTGATAGACTGGATGACTGGCTGTGTCTGCTGACAGCATAACATGATTGATAGACTGGATGACTGGCTGTGTCTGCTGACAGCATAACATGATTGATAGACTAGTTGACTGGCTGTGTATGCTGACAGCATAACATGATTGATAGACTGGATGACTGGCTGTGTCTGCTGACAGCATAACATGATTGATAGACTGGATGACTGGCTGTGTCTGCTGACAGCATAACATGATTGATAGACTGGATGACTGGCTGTGTCTGTTGACAGCATAACATGATTGATAGACTGGATGACTGGCTGTGTCTGCTGACAGTACCGGAGCTTCATCATAAATAAAGTTGAAGATACGCAAACGCTTAAGATGCGTCAGAACTTTCTTACCTTCACAGGGTTTTTAACCCCTCTGACGTTCCATGACAGGAAGTGATGTCAACGGCGTAAAGAAAATCAGCCCTGGAGGGTCTGGGTGGTGCTCTATCATCGTTACCTTGTGCAGCTCCACGGGGGTGGGCGACATGATGTCCTTCATCTCCTGCTTCATCTTCCTCATGGCGAAGGCCTTGCGCCCCCCGTCGCTGGGCAGTGTGTTGGAGCGTGAGGACTGGTTGCACTGCGGCCGGGCTGCGCTGCGCTCCTGGAAGCTGGCCTGCCGACCCAGGTGGCTCCTCAGAGGAGCAGGGTCATGGTTCAGACTCATACTGCTGCCAGACATAATGGTGGCCTGGGGGGGGGGGGGAGGGAGGAGATGGAGGGGGAGGAGAGGGGGGGGGGGGGGAGGAGAGGGGGGAGGGGGAGAGGAGGGAGGAGAGGGGGGAGATGGAGAGGAGGGAGGGGGAGGAGAGGGGAGGGAGGAGAGGGGGGAGATGGAGAGGAGGGAGGGGGAGGAGAGGGGGGAGGGGGAGGAGAGGGGGGAGATGGAGAGGAGGGAGGAGAGGGGGGAGATGGAGAGGAGGGAGGGGGAGGAGAGGGGGGAGAAGAGGGGGGAGGGGAGAGGCCAGAGAGAGAGAAAAGGGGGTTATGGTGGTGAACTTCCAAAGTGAGATATGAAGTGCAAGGTCATGGACATGAGAATTGTTCCAGGTGTATAAATATATTTAGTATTCAAGCAGTATGTCAAAGAGAGATGTTTTGACTGTAGAATAAAAACATCCTGTTTATTATCTTCCTTTCTTCATCATCATCATCATCATCATCATCATCATCATCATCATCATCATCATCCAATAAATAAACTAACTAACAAAGACTGGAAAACTTCCAAACCCAAGACGCCTTGCAGCAGCTGCCCCATCATGCTTTGCTCACACCGCCATGCCCATCGCCACATCATCATCATCACTCCTCACTCTGATTGGGACAGTTATGA
>NW_028158025.1:0-138922 GCF_964263955.1 Coregonus lavaretus
AAAAAAAGACGACTACCAGGTGAACGCATAACTTACCACGTGCCCGTAGCCAAACACGTCTTTAAATGACCAGTGGGGTCGAATCCGGGTGGGGGGGTGTGATAACTGCCTGAATGGAGGTGAAGCTTCACTTAATCTACTTTGAAGCAGAGAAAAACCGTAATGTTGGAGAAGCTGACTTAAACTACTTTGAAGCAGAAAGAAAATATGAAACATTATTTTTTCAAAAATATGAAATGAAAAAAAAGAAGACATGGGGGCGTGCGGGACGCACTCGCTAAGCGGACCGGCACATTGAACGCGGGTCGGCGACTCCCCGCTTGCCAGGAGCCCTCCGAAAACGTGGACGGATCCTGCCGAGTAAGAAATGATACTCGGGAGGAGACAGAGAGAGGGAGAGGGGACTCTCTCCAATCCCACTGACCTCACTGTTGGGTACATGCTGTCTGGACATTAAAACAGACCCAGTTGCTAGGTCAACCAAGCATAGACAGATAAGATAGAGAGACAATTCATACCCAGGGGAGTTACTGACTCTGGCCCAAATGACACCCTGTTCCCTACGTAGTGCACTAGGCTACTTCTGATCAGATCTAAAGTAGTGCACTACATAGGGAATAGGGTGGAGATTTGCTCACTGTCATTAGAATGAAGATTTCCATACAGGAGTTACTGTCTCTGTCCCAAATCTCTCCCTGTTCCCTACGTAGTGCACTAGGCTTCTTCTGACCAGATCTAAAGTAGTCTTCTAGATTTTACATGTTTTCTCCCTGTCGTTAGAAAATGACAATATGGTAATGACTTTAGTGGTTTCCTCCCCCTTTGTTTTTATTGGTTGTGTGTTATGTGTGTTGTTGTGTTAGGTTTTCCCCCTGTGTTCCTAATGGAAAATCCATTAACAATGAATCACAAACAAATTATATTCCAGTTGTGTTTAGACAACTTCATGGCTGACATCCCCCAGTTCTGTTAAGACCCATTGAACTGGGTCACATTCTAAATGGTCACTTGTATTGATAGTCCATACTGGGCCTAACTGGGGTTAACCATACTGGAGGGTTTCTTTCTGCACACATATTCCCTCATCTCCAGAACTTTACCTGATGTCCTCTCTCTCTCTCTCTCTCTCTCTCTCTCTCTCTCTCTCTCTCTCTCTCTCTCTCTCTCTCTCTCTCTCTCTGTCTCTGTCTCTGTCTCTCTCTCTCTCTCTGTCTCTCTCTCTCTCCCCTCAAACCGTATAGAAAGCAGACAACCTCAATATGGTTCCATTCCTGTAGTTATCAGGACACATGGGGTGTGGAACTATTATCTCCTTTCTAAGTGTGAAATGTCCACTTCCCTTCATGGATTTAAAAGGAAATGACTGGTATATGTAAACTCCCTCTACCCCATGCCAACACCAATCCAATGCTTTTACATTTGAGAGGAGTAGTGAAGGAATGCTACACTTCAGGAGGAAGGAGAGATTATTGGGACACACCCATGGAGTGATGATAGAGGGATGTGAAAGAGGAGAGAGGTAATGGTTGGACTTGACTTATTTATTCTCTCATTAGACTTATTCTGTTTCAATAACATAACTGCATAACACAAAATAAGTACATTTAAGGAAGTATCCATGTATTATAGATTTTATAATCACTTTTGTACTATTTTCACAAGTATGTGGTAAAATTTCACAACTCTTAATACAAAACTCAAAACAGATCATCAAAAAGGCTGTTTTTTCAAAACTTTAAGCACATTTTCAATTGACTAAGTGCAACACACAAAGGAAGTATCCTTGTATTATATCTTAATATGTGAAATGCACACTTCCTCCCATAAGTCATTAGTAGTTGATGTAGGGTTTCATCTGTCAAAAGGTAAATCACACCTGGTGACTTATGAGTTATAAATGTTATTACTGTGGAGTCACCATGATCAGATTACTGTGGTGTGTGTGTGTGTGTGTGTGTGTGTGTTAGTCTTTGATTAGTTTAGTCATCAAGGCTGAGAGGATGTATCTATTTGAAAGGGTGTCCTGGTCTTTGATCAGACCAAATGGTTGTAAAGTCCTCAAGACAATAGAATGGTTGTCAGGCAGTGGAGTCTGGTGGGAGGAGCTATAGCAGGACAGGCTCATTGTGATGTCTGGAATGGAATAAATGGAACTCAGTCAAACATGTGGTTTCATGTGTTTGTTTTTGATACGTTCCATTGAATCCATTCCAGCCATTACAATGAGCCCGTCCTCCTATAGCTCCTCCCACCAGCCTCCTCTGGTGTCAGACCTGCATGGTGCCTCAGGGTCTGTGTAGGAACTGTGAGGTGGGTGTGTTGGGAACATTATTCCCTATTTTTCATAGTTCCACAATCTATTAATAGCCAGAGATGTGAATTAAACATTCTGCCAATCATGGTTATTTTATTTATAACCAGAGAATTGGGCTGATTCAAACAAGACCAAACATGCTTCTTTTTAAAGTAAGGACATGTCCAAGAAATGTTACTTGTAAAACTAAAATAACCAACACCCTTTCTTGTGATTGTAATATATAAAAATATAATAATATATTTCCATTCACATTGTGTGTGTGAGGGGCTTGTTGTGATCCTGGGGGTAGTGCATTGGGCTGTACACTGACTATATGCCTTCTTAATATTGAGTTGCATCGGGTGGGGGGCTGTTAAAACTGTTTTGAATGGGGTGTGTTTTGGGGTCTGGGGGTGAAATCAAACAGTGTATTCAAACTGGTTAGGGGTAGACTTAGACCCCCTAGGACATTCACACCTGGTCCTTTGTTGCAGGATTTGTTTTATACATGTTTGTACATTAATTTCTTACATTTCCATTCCCAGGTTGAATGTCAATAAGAAGTAATATAATTGTATGTATGACTTTACAATGTCCATCTACATTATACACCACATAACTTTATAGGAAGCAGACTTTACAATGTCCAGCTACATTATACTACACATAGCTTTATAGGAAGCAGACTTTACAATGTCCAGCTACATTATACTCCACATAGCTTTATAGGAAGCAGACTTTACAATGTCCAGCTACATTATACTCCACATAGCTTTATAGGAAGCAGACTTTACAATGTCCAGCTGGGTAAAGATTAGAGCTTTCTTTCCTTTTTAAATCACTCCAGGCAATATGTAATACAAATCTGATTTGGTTGCAATGCTGGGAAGAACTACACCACAGTAGATCCACGTTGCCTTTCAACTTTTTTCAAATAGGTTAAATCCTTCCAAAATGTCATATGAGGTGCAGCAGGCTAGGAGAAAGGGGGGAGAGAGTGGCCAGCCTCCACAGGGGATATAGAAATTCATTGCCTGCTGCCCTAACTTCAACTTGGTGCCTATGTGGGTTTATATTGCCATATCAAACTGTCTTCTTTGTCAACCCATCAGGCCACTATAAGGATTACCTGTGTTGAGTTTAAGCTTCCTGGAGCAACCGGAAGTGGGAAGATTGACCCTAAACATGGTTTAGATGTATCCACCAGCAGATAGTGAAAACGCTACATTCAACCCTCTGTAAAAAGTTTAGTTTTTCACGGATTGACCTGAAACTCAGGATTCTGTAAGAGCTTGTCCCAATGAGGATATGTGTTTAATTACAGCTTCCTGCGACAACCGGAAGTGCCTTACAGTGTGGTCATAGGTGCTGTTTCGAAGGGTTAAAAAGGTCACATCCTTCCAAAATGTCACATGTGTGATTAGGCAACCCTCATGAACCCGTACATATTAGAAAACCAGGTTTTTATCCGTTTGTTTTTTTATAAAGCTAGAAAAAAATATATATAAAAAAAAATAAAAAATATGAAGAAAATATGCATCATAAGAGTGTCTGCTAAATATGACTACCAAAAAAATATATATTTTTTTTCATAAATATGAAAATGAAAAAAAAGACGACTACCAGGTGAACGCATAACTTACCACGTGCCCGTAGCCAAACACGTCTTTAAATGACCAGTGGGGTCGAATCCGGGTGGGGGGGTGTGATAACTGCCTGAATGGAGGTGAAGCTTCACTTAATCTACTTTGAAGCAGAAAAAAAAATATGTAAAATTATTTTTTCAAAAATATGAAAATGAAAAAAAAGAAGACATGGGGGCGTGCGGGACGCACTCGCTAAGCGGACCGGCACATTGAACGCGGGTCGGCGACTCCCCGCTTGTCAGGAGCCCTCCGATAACGTGGACGGATCCTGCCGAGTAAGAAATGATACTCGGGAGGAGACAGAGAGAGGGAGAGGGGACTCTCTCCAATCCCACTGACCTCACTGTTGGGTACATGCTGTCTGGACATTAAAACAGACCCAGTTGCTAGGTCAACCAAGCATAGACAGATAAGATAGAGAGACAATTCATACCCAGGGGAGTTACTGACTCTGGCCCAAATGACACCCTGTTCCCTACGTAGTGCACTAGGCTACTTCTGATCAGATCTAAAGTAGTGCACTACATAGGGAATAGGGTGGAGATTTGCTCACTGTCATTAGAATGAAGATTTCCATCCAGGAGTTACTGTCTCTGTCCCAAATCTCTCCCTGTTCCCTACGTAGTGCACTAGGCTTCTTTTGACCAGATCTAAAGTAGTCTTCTAGATTTTACATGTTTTCTCCCTGTCATTAGAAAATGACAATATGGTAATGACTTTAGTGGTTTCCTCCCCCTTTGTTTTTATTGGTTGTGTGTTATGTGTGTTGTTGTGTTAGGTTTTTCCCCTGTGTTCCTAATGGAAAATCCATTAACAATGAATCACAAACAAATTATATTATTTGTAATTAGACAACTTCATGGCTGACATCCCCCAGTTCTGTTAAGACCCATTGAACTGGGTCACATTCTAAATGGTCACTTGTATTGATAGTCCATACTGGGCCTAACTGGGGTTAACCATACTGGAGGGTTTCTTTCTGCACACATATTCCCTCATCTCCAGAACTTTACCTGATGTCCTCTCTCTCTCTCTCTCTCTCTCTCTCTCTCTCTCTCTCTCTCTCTCTCTCTCTGTCTCTCTCTCTCTCCCCTCAAACCGTATAGAAAGCAGACAACCTCAATATGGTTCCATTCCTGTAGTTATCAGGACACATGGGGTGTGGAACTATTATCTCCTTTCTAAGTGTGAACTTGTCCACTTCCCTTCATGGATTTAAAAGGAAATGACTGGTATATGTAAACTCCCTCTACCCCATGCCAACACCAATCCAATGCTTTTACATTTGAGAGGAGTAGTGAAGGAATGCTACACTTCAGGAGGAAGGAGAGATTATTGGGACACACCCATGGAGTGATGATAGAGGGATGTGAAAGAGGAGAGAGGTAATGGTTGGACTTGACTTATTTATTCTCTCATTAGACTTATTCTGTTTCAATAACATAACTGCATAACACAAAATAAGTACATTTAAGGAAGTATCCATGTAGTATAGATTTTATAATCACTTTTGTACTATTTTCACAAGTATGTGGTAAAATTTCACAACTCTTAATACAAAACTCAAAACAGATCATCAAAAAGGCTGTTTTTTCAAAACTTTAAGCACATTTTCAATTGACTAAGTGCAACACACAAAGGAAGTATCCTTGTATTATATCTTACAGTTTTTCTCCATTGGTTTGGCTCATTTCTTGAAACAGAAATTACATTCTCAAAACTACATGGACAAACCTCCAAACCACTTGGCAATTGTTCACAACAGAATTGAATTTCTCATTCATTTCATCAAATTGCAAATGTCTAAGTACATGTCTCAATGTCTCAGTACATCTTTGCAAATGATTAAGTACAGGTAGCCTACATTTAGCACAATTTCCAAGTGAATAGATCTTGTTGATCTAAACTGATTGTTGATTCTCAGTCTAATGGTTGTTCGCTCCAAAACGTGTCAGCGTCATTTCATTGTATAAGTCATCACATGCACAATAGTCTGTTCAATTGTCAAAATTAGTCAAGAACATAATACCATGAATACCATATATGAATCCCTTGGAACATTTGATAAATTTATTACAGCAATTGACAGTCAGGTGAAACTAGAACTTGACTAACGAAGGAGGAGTTTCACACATCTCAGATGACCAATCAAACAGTATGTTTAGTTACCTGACAGGTGCTGTCCATGACTGTGAATGCTGCCAAACATGTATGTAAAGAGCTTGACCATGCAGGACCAGTACAATTTCTGAACATGGAGGCACCTGGCCAAGTAAATGAACAAGGGCAACTGCCTGCTCGAGGAAGAGGAAGAAGAAGAAGAGGAGGAGGAGGAGTAAGGGTGCGTGGTGGTGGAATAGGGGGAAGAGGCCGAGGAGCACGAAGACACCATGCTGTCCCGGATGAAATTCGGGCCACAATTATAGACCATGTCATCAACCATGGCCTCACAATGGCGGAGGCAGGTCGCCGAGTGCAGCCTAATGTGCCTCGCTCAACAGTCTCCTCCATCATCCAAACCTTTCGCAGGGAAAACAGGTATGTAGTCAGTCAATGATGGAATTATATGTTGTATAGGACAGGACACTGTGCATAGAGCAATAAATATATTTATTTACATATTTACCTATTCATTTAGTGTGTGTGTGTGATAGGCCTACAGTAATATCTTACCTCAATGGGATGTTATGATACTAAAAATGACAAAAAAAACATTGGAGAAAATAAACTATGGAATAGTTTATTTTCTACAGTATTGATGATACAGTTTACAGTAGTATTCCAGTCACTGTGCAGTGATGCATTAGAATTGTGGTAAAGTTACTGTAAGTAAAACAACAATACAATTACATAGGTAACTCATTCTGTAAGGAATACATAAGGTATACATTACGAATGGAGTGTTGTCCTTTGACTTCTATATCTAGGATTGGACGACAACCTTGCACAGGTGGCAGAGGAAAACTTCTCAATGAACAACAAGAACAAGAGATCTGTAACATGGTGATGGCAAATAATGCCATCACATTGAGACAGATCCGCGCTGCAATCCTACAAGACAATGCCATATTCCAAAATGTCAACTCTATAAGCATCTCCACAATAGACCGGATATTGAAGAAGCATCAGATGACAATGAAGCAAATTTACAGGGTACCATTTGAGAGGAACTCTGATAGAGTGAAAGAGCTGCGGTACCAGTATGTACATGTAAGTCAGTTACTGGTTGTCCATCATTATAACATTTTTACAATTAAGCAGTGGTTCCCAAACTTTTTTGGCTTCAGTACCCACTTTACCTGATTTGTGTATCCAGGTAATCCAGGTATGGAAGTATTTGATTTATCTGACTTCAACATTTCGCCTAAAAACTGCAGCTTACTGTATGATGCAATTATCATTATAATCCTTATTTTGAAGAATATAACATACAATAAGAAAAGGGGTCAAAGAGCTGCAATTAGTGCCTCCCATGTAAATCTATCTAATACTGTGGGTTTTACTGTAACATTTCAGTAAGTCTAGTCATTGATGATTTCCCCCCTCCCCTTTCTGTCAAATACCCCCTGTAGTACCTCTGCATAGGGGTACATGTACCCCAGGTTTGGAACCACTGGAGTAGTGGCCAGTAGTATATTGAACTTGTGGAGAACATAGAACATTCCTATGTAATTGTCTGTAACTGTAGTGTATGACTCTTCTGTATGACTGATTTGATGTTTTCTTTTTTTACGCTATTGTAGAGAATAATGGCATTGGAAGGAAACGAGACCCATCACATCCTCGTGTTTGTGGATGAAGCTGGCTTCAACCTGGCCAAGGGCCGAAGACGTGGCCGTAATATTATTGGCCACCGGGCCATGGTGGATGTCCCAGGCCAGCGAGGGGGCAATATAACTATGTGTGCTGCCATATCGGAGAATGGTGTGGCCACTCACATCCCCAGTCTTGGCCCATACAATACACAGAAGCTCCTCATCTTCTTGGACCGCCTTCATGTTGATTTGATCCCTGAAAATGAGAGCGGTCTCGTAGGGCCTCACCTACCACAATATGTCATTGTATGGGACAATGTGAATTTCCACCGTGGCCCGCTCATCAGGGCCTGGTTCACTACTCATCCAAGGATGGTCATGGTGTTCCTACCACCTTACTCTCCTTTCCTCAATCCTATTGAGGAGTATTTCTCCGCTTGGAGGTGGAGAGTGTATGAGCATCGGGCTCAAGATCAGAGGTCCCTGCTCCATGCAATGGACGCTGCGTGTGAGGATATTACAGGAGATCAGTGTAGGGGATGGTTGCGACATGCACGCCGTTTCTTCCCTCGTTGCATCGCAAGGGAGAATATACGCTGTGATGTGGACGAGAATCTGTGGCCAGACAGACAGCAGCGTGTGGATGGCCAGGAGGGTGAGGACAGCGACCAGTGAAGAACTGTTAGTTGTGAAACTCCAGCTTTATTTACAGCACTGTAGGCTGCATATAATTTTCATTGTTTTTTGTTTGTGTGTTTATATTACAGTATATTATGCTGTATACATTTTCTTTTTACTCTGATGTATGGAAGTTACTTTATGTGTGTGAATGATAATGGTTACAATTTCCTTGGCAGTATGAGTGCAATGTGTGATGTCAAACCTTGGAGGCTACTCTTACCCTAAAATCCTATTTATTTTTTTCAGTTTTATACACAATTGTATTCTGTTAGCTAGACAAAAAACAGTACAGTAACCATTGTCAATGAAGGACTGGGCTAAGACTGAAAGGTGGACATGAGGGATATTTCAATGGTCCTCTGCCATAGTGACAAAACATCTAAACATTTTGACTTGCAGTGCTTACACAATGCCAAAGGGACGAAGCATTTTGGGGGCACTGACTGTTTAAATGAGAAGGAAATTTAGTTTTGACACATGCGTGAACTGTTTTGGGAGAGGTATGAGCTTTTGCAGGTGAACCATGGTGTTGTGCCGAACCATCCACGTTATTTTGGCTAAAGCACCAAGAGTGTTGAGAACGTCCGGTCTGTTTCAAGAAATGAGCCAAAGCAATTGAGAAGGATCTTTGCCATTTTCGTGGCACTGACTCCTTATATGGGAAAGGAATTTAGTTTTGAAGCATGAGTGAACAGTTTTAGGAGAGATATGAGCTTTTGCAAGTGAGCTATAGTGTTGTGCTGAACTGTAAGACTGTTTTGCCAAATGATCTTAGAGTTTTGAGAATGTAATTTCTGTTTCAAGAAATGAGCCAAACCAATGGAGAAAAACTGTAATATGTGAAATGCTCACTTCCTCCCATAAGTCATTAGTAGTTGATGTAGGGTTTCATCTGTCAAAAGGTAAATCACACCTGGTGACTTATGAGTTATAAATGTTATTACTGTGGAGTCACCATGATCTGATTACTGTGGTGTGTGTGTGTGTGTGTGTGTGTGTTAGTCTTTGATTAGTTTAGTCATCAAGGCTGAGAGGATGTATCTATTTGAAAGGGTGTCCTGGTCTTTGATCAGACCAAATGGTTGTAAAGTCCTCAAGACGATAGAATGGTTGTCAGGCAGTGGAGTCTGGTGGGAGGAGCTATAGCAGGACAGGCTCATTGTGATGTCTGGAATGGAATAAATGGAACTCAGTCAAACATGTGGTTTCAAATGTTTGTGTTTGATACGTTCCATTGATTCCATTCCAGCCATTACGATGAGCCCGTCCTCCTATAGCTCCTCCCACCAGCCTCCTCTGGTGTCAGACCTGCATGGTGCCTCAGGGTCTGTGTAGGAACTGTGAGGTGGGTGTGTTGGGAACATTATTCCCTATTTTTCATAGTTCCACAATCTATTAATAGCCAGAGATGTGAATTAAACATTCTGCCAATCATGGTTATTTTATTTATAACCAGAGAATTGGGCTGATTCAAACAAGACAAACATGCTTCTTTTTAAAGTAAGGACATGTGCAAGAAATGTTACTTGGAAAACTAAAATAACCAACACCCTTTCTTGTGATTGTAATATATAAAAATATAATAATATATTTCCATTCACATTGTGTGTGTGTGGTCCAATGTGTGAGGGGGTTGTTGTGATCCTGGGGGTAGTGCATTGGGCTGTACACTGACTATATGCCTTCTTAATATTGAGTTGCATCGGGTGGGGGGCTGTTAAAACTGTTTTGAATGGGGTGTGTTTTGGGGTCTGGGGGTGAAATCAAACAGTGTATTCAAACTGGTTAGGGGTAGACTTAGACCCCCTAGAACATTCACACCTGGTCCTTTGTTGCAGGATTTGTTTTATACATGTTTGTACATTAATTTCTTACATTTCCATTCCCAGGTTGAATGTCAATAAGAAGTAATATAATTGTGTGTATGACTTTACAATGTCCAGCTACATTATACACCACATAGCTTTATAGGAAGCAGACTTTACAATGTCCAGCTACATTATACTCCACATAGCTTTATAGGAAGCAGACTTTACAATGTCCAGCTACATTATCCTCCACATAGCTTTATAGGAAGCAGACTTTACAATGTCCAGCTACATTATACACCACATAGCTTTATAGGAAGCAGACTTTACAATGTCCAGCTACATTATACTCCACATAGCTTTATAGGAAGCAGACTTTACAATGTCCAGCTACATTATACTCCACATAGCTTTATAGGAAGCAGACTTTACAATGTCCAGCTACATTATACTCCACATAGCTTTATAGGAAGCAGACTTTACAATGTCCAGCTACATTATACTCCACATAGCTTTATAGGAAGCAGACTTTACAATGTCCAGCTACATTATACTCCACATAGCTTTATAGGAAGCAGACTTTACAATGTCCAGCTACATTATACTCCACATAGCTTTATAGGAAGCAGACTTTACAATGTCCAGCTACATTATACACAACATAGCTTTATAGGAAGCAGACTTTACAATGTCCAGCTACATTATACACCACATAGCTTTATAGGAAGCAGACTTTACAATGTCCAGCTACATTATACTCCACATAGCTTTATAGGAAGCAGACTTTACAATGTCCAGCTACATTATACACCGCATAGCTTTATAGGAAGCAGACTTTACAATGTCCAGCTACATTATACTCCACATAGCTTTATAGGAAGCATACTTTACAATGTCCAGCTACATTATACTCCACATAGCTTTATAGGAAGCAGACTTTACAATGTCCAGCTACATTATACACCACATAGCTTTATAGGAAGCAGACTTTACAATGTCCAGCTACATTATACTCCACATAGCTTTATAGGAAACAGACTTTACAATGTCCAGCTACATTATACTCCACATAGCTTTATAGGAAGCAGA
The DNA here is from genome assembly GCF_964263955.1 of Coregonus lavaretus. Lineage (NCBI taxonomy): Eukaryota > Metazoa > Chordata > Actinopteri > Salmoniformes > Salmonidae > Coregonus > Coregonus lavaretus. The sequence continues at coordinate 11,276 of NW_028158025.1, forward strand.
CTTTACAATGTCCAGCTACATTATACTCCACATAGCTTTATAGGAAGCAGACTTTACAATGTCCAGCTACATTATACTCCACATAGCTTTATAGGAAGCAGACTTTACAATGTCCAGCTACATTATACTCCACATAGCTTTATAGGAAGCAGACTTTACAATGTCCAGCTACATTATACTCCACATAGCTTTATAGGAAGCAGACTTTACAATGTCCAGCTACATTATACACCACATAGCTTTATAGGAAGCAGACTTTACAATGTCCAGCTACATTATACACCACATAGCTTTATAGGAAGCAGACTTTACAATGTCCATCTACATTATACTCCACATAGCTTTATAGGAAGCAGACTTTACAATGTCCAGCTACATTATACACCGCATAGCTTTATAGGAAGCAGACTTTACAATGTCCAGCTACATTATACTCCACATAGCTTTATAGGAAGCAGACTTTACAATGTCCAGCTACATTATACTCCACATAGCTTTATAGTAATAATAATAATAATAATAATAATAATTTTTTTATTTAGCAGACGCTCTTATCCAGAGCAACTTACAGGAGCAATTAGGGTTAAGTGCCTTGCTCAAGGGCACATCGACAGATTTTTCACCTAGTCGGCTCGGGGATTAGAACCAGCGACCTTTCGGTTACTGGCACAACGCTCTTACCCACTAAGCTACCTGCCGCCCCACTAAGCTACCTGCTTTATAGGAAGCAGTTCCTAATCTACTGAAACTTCTTCATGGCCAAGTTGTTTTATTTGAATAATTTTGACCCACCCTTGGTTTTTGAATTTATTCAACTATGAATTTGGGTCTATACTCCAGCATTTTAGAATTGATATTAAATGTTTTATATGAGGCGACAGTACAGAATGTCACCTTTTATTTGAGGCTATTTTCATTCATGTCTGTTTTACTGTTTAGAAATAAATATACTGTATTTATCTAGGCCCTCCATTTGTAGGTGTCATAAGTATTTGGACAAATTCACTTATAGTGTATTACACTTTGTCAAAAGTTTAGTATTTGGTCCCATATTCCTAGCAGGCTATGACTACATCAAGCTTGGGACTCTTGTTGGATGCATTTGCAGTGTGTTTCGGTTGTGTTTCAGATGATGTTGTGCCCAATAGAATTGAATGGTAAATAATGTATTGTGTCATTTTGGAGCCACTTAAACATATTATGTTCTTATTTACAATACAAGTGACTCCAAAATGATTCAATATGTAATTTACCATTCAATTCTATTGGGATATTGTTTATAGATGAGGATATTGTTTTTATGCAGATTTTTGAAAATTCGCATGAAAATCTGTTTCCATTCGACTGGCGACAGATTTTCATGTGAATATTGTAAAATCTTCATAAAAACGTGAATTTTACCAGCAGAGATGTTTCCATCAAATTGACTTGTTGAGGATAAATGGCTGTGCATGATGATGTAATGCACATACAAATATATTTTTGGGAAAATACAAAAACCGGTTAAAAACTTTCTGTTAAATGGGTTTCCATCACATTTTCAACTCTACTGATGGTTTTGTCAGATTTGGTTGTGCATTATATAGCGAACGTGCCCACTCTGGACAGGCTACCTACATGATGACATTATTATGGACAAAAAGACCCTCGATATTTATTGGAAAGGAGCATCAAGCTCATCAATGTGAACTTTCACCACCCTGTGAAGTTCAGCATAACTTATTTCATCTGTAGCTTAATAAACTGCATGGTTTCCCGATTCGTAGTGGGAGGACCACACCACATATCATCGTGTGACTCCAAGTTTACTTCAATATGATGGTTATTATATCAATATTTGTGCATAAAGCCGTTTCCACCGCCATTTCTCGCTTAATTAATTCTACAGAGGTATTTGCACCCCACTGCATCCACATGTTTCTTTACAATTTATGATCATTTTACATGACTGAAAATGAAAGAGAACTTTTGATTTGACATATTCATCATTCACCACTGTGGCTTCTGAATAGGTCACTGTACATTTATGGAACCTTTAAAACGTTGTAATGTTTTACCACAACCTTATATTTGGTTACACGTCACTATGGCTTCCATCCCTATATAACTCAGTGCATCCATCCAGGACTAACGTCTCCAAACAGATCTAAAAGGCCTCCCCCACCACTCAGACTTTCAAAGAAATTAAAGTTATCTCTGATACTCTGCTGTGCAGTTTGTTGTATGGACATTGCAGAGGCCCTTTTAAAATATCCACTCTGCTGTCTGGATCTACCAAAGGATCCAGTTACTATTCCCTGTGGACACAGCTGTATGCAACGTCATCTTCTTAGCTTGACTTCCATCCCCCAAAAACCTGTAGATACAGAGTACACAGTCAAGAGGAAGCCCCTCCCTGTCCTCTGGTGTAGAGTTCCATGAAACAGAAAGTTATCTTTGACACCCTGTTGCTCAACCTTCAGGTGAAAGCACTAAAATGGCTGACAATCTAGAACTGTTCTGTTGCTCCGTCTGTCTGGATCCACTGAAGGATCCGGTGACTACTGCCTGTGGACACAGCTACTGTATGGGCTGTATTAAAGAAAGCTGGGATCAGGATGATCTGAAAGGTGTCTACACCTGTCCCCACACTCTAAAAAATGCTGGGTTGTTTGGTTGACCCAAATGTTGGGTTGCAGGCGTTGGGTCACTTAGTTGGGTTGTTTTCTTTAAAAACTGCTGGGTTATGGATGCTGGGTGTTGGGTTATTGTTGCTTGGTTATTGAGATATGACCCAGCAGGTCAGATCAGAAGACTGTAGGCATAGTTTAGTAGGGGTGTGGCTTTCAGATAGTTATTTTTAGCCACCCATGAGAGTAAATATAATTCCTGTTCATCTGGTCTGTTGCGTAGTTAGCACATGTTAAGGTTGAACATTGACATTTTTGTAGCTTCAATTATGCTTATAGAGTTTCCTAAAAGTCCACGTATGTCTCATTGTTGGGCGATAATACAGTGGTATACCTTATTATAATATGTAATAAATACTCTACATATTATAGAATAATTTAATAAGGAAAAATTGAGTTTACAGTATGTAAATGTGATATGATGAACTGGAATGACATTTACTCTCATGGGTGGCCAATAAGATCTAGCGAAAAGCCACGCCCATAATAAGCCACGCCTCCTTAAAATAACCTACAGTAAGGATGACATTAAAACAGACCCAGTTGCTAGGGCAACCAAGCATGACATTAAAACAGACCTAGTTGCTAGGTCAACCAAGCATGACATTAAAACAGACCCAGTTGCTAGGTCAACCAAGCATGACATTAAAACAGACCCAGTTGCTAGGTCAACCGAGCATGACATTAAAACAGACCCAGTTGCTAGGTCAACCAAGCATGGCATTAAAACAGACCCAGTTGCTAGGTCAACCAAGCATGACATTAAAACAGACCCAGTTGCTAGGTCAACCAAGCATGACATTAAAACAGACCCAGTTGCTAGGTCAACCAAGCATGACATTAGAACAGACCCAGTTGCTAGGTCAACCAAGCATGACATTAAAACAGACCCAGTTGCTAGGTCAACCGAGCATGACATTAAAACAGACCCAGTTGCTAGGTCAACCAAGCATGACATTAAAACAGACCCAGTTGCTAGGTCAACCAAGCATGACATTAAAACAGACCCAGTTGCTAGGTCAACCAAGCATGAGAGTAAAAAATACCCAACTGATGGTTAAATTAACCTGTGTTCTGTTAATACTAACAACCCAACATATTGGGTTATTCACGCAACCAAACTGTCTGGGTCAAAATAACCCAACATGTTCTTTCCACTACTTAACCTGCGCTGGGGTACTAAATAAACCAGATTGAGTGCAGTGCAGACATACCTTCACCCCAAGGCCTATTCTGAACAGCCAACTGAGAGACCTGAGCCCTAGGACCATACGTCGGGACTACCGGCCGTGGTGACTCCTCTCTGTCCCCAGTCCGCCTGGCCTTGCTGCTATTCCAGTTTCAACTGTTCTGCCTGCGGTTATGGAACCCCTACCTGTCCCAGACCTGCTGTTTTCAACTCTTAATGATCGGCTATGAAAAGCTAACTGAGATTTATTCCTGATTATTATTTGACCATGCTTGTCACTTATGAACATTTTTGAACATCTTGGCATGGTTCTGTTATAATCTCCACCCGGCACAGCCAGAAGAGGACTGGCCACCCCTCATAGCCTGGTTCCTCTCTAGGTTTCTTCCTAGGTTTTGGCCTTTCTAGGGAGTTTTTCCTAGCCACCGTGCTTCTACACCTGCATTACTAGCTGTTTGGGGTTTTAGGCTGGGTTTCTGTACAGCACTTCGAGATATTAGCTGATGTACGAAGGGCTATATAAAATAAAATAAAATTGATTGAACAGGAGTGCTGTGCTCGCCTAAGTGGTGGAGAAACTGAAGAAGACAGGACTCCAAGCTGCTCCTCCTGATCACTGTCATGCTGGACCTTTAGATGTGGGGTGTGACATCCTCAGTGCAGACAGACCTTCACTCCAAGGCCTAATCTGAGGATAAATAACATGTTGGCTGAGATGGTGGAGAAACTGAAGAAGACAGGACTCCAGGCTGCTCCCCCTCCTGCTCTGTGCTATGCTGGACCTGGAGATGTGGCGTGTGATGTCTGCACTGGGACCAGAAAGCAGAAAGCTCTTATGTCCTGTCTGGTGTGTCTGGCCTCTTACTGTGAGACTCACCTCCAACCTCACTATGAATCTCCTGCTTTGAAGAAGCACAAGCTGGTCAAAGCCACTGCACAACTATGAACACAAACCTTGATTATATAGATATGTTAACCCAGATTCTCCAAATGTATCACCATTTTCTAAAGTCAAACACCATTATCAAACACCATTGTAATTTGTTATCAAACATCATTATCATTCATTATCAAAGACCATTATCATTCGTTATCAAACACCCAATCAGCTCCCCTGTTTTGTGCACTGTTAAAACTATAATCATTCATTGATTTGTAAAGGCACACAGCTGTCTATATAAGGTCCCACAGTTGACAGTGCATGTCAGAGCAAAAACCAAGCCATGAAGGAATTGTCCGTAGAGCTCTGAGACAGGATTGTGTTGAGGCACAGATCTGGGGAAGGGTCCCAAAACATTTCTGCAACATTGAAGGTCCCCAAGATCACAATGGCCTCCATCATTCTTAAATGGAAGAAGTTTGTAACCACCAAGACTCTTCCTAGAGCTGGCCGCCCGGCCAAACTGAGCATCGGGGGAGAAGGGCCTTGGTCAGGGAAGTGACCAAGAACCCGATGGTAACTCTGACAGAGCTCCAGAGTTCCTCTGTGGAGATGGGAGAAACTTCCAGAAGGAAAACCACCTCTGCAGCACTCCACCAATTAGGCCTTTATGGTAGAGTGGCCAGACGGAAGCCACTCCTCAGTAAAAGACACATGACAGCCCGCTTGGAGTTTGCCAAAAGGATCCTAAAGTACTCTCAGACCATGAGAAAGAAGATTCTCTGGTCTGATGAAACCAAGATTGAACTCTTTGGCCTGAATGCCAAGCGTCACGTCTGTAGAAAACATGGCACCATCCCTATGGTGAAGCATGGTGGTGGCAGCATCAGGCTGTGGGGATGTTTTTCAGAGGCACGGACTGGGAGAATAGCCAGGATCGAGGGAAAAATGAGCAGAGCAAAGTACAGAGAGATCCTTGATGAAAACCTGCTTCAGAGCACTCAGGATCTCAGACTGGGGCGAAGGTTCAACTTCCAACAAGACAACAACCCTAAGCACACAGCCAAGACGCAGGAGTGGCTTCGGGACAAGTCTCTGAATGTCCTTGAGTGGTCCAGCCAGATCCTGGAGTTGAACCCGATCGACCATCTCTGGAGAGACCTGAAAATAGCTGTGCAGCACTGATAGCAACAACAACCACCGCAGAAAAGTTGGCTGTGTTTACAGACAGACAGACGTACAGACAGACAGACAGAGGTTGTTTACTATGACTGGATGAAGGGATACAGTGTTGAAGGCTTCCTTTAGGTCTCCTGGTCTCTTGGGATTTAAACAGTGAATACAGTGAGATAGTCCTAACCATTCAATCAATGTACAGAACAAACAGTCATCATTAACACTATACAGAGTGGAGCCTATGGATAGAATATGTTATCAAAGAATATAATACAATAGAATTTTATGAATAGAAAATAATAAATGTTTTGACATGAAAGCACAGCCAGATGATTTGACTTGACAGTGTGTCTCTATACCTCAGTCTCTGAAGACACCCAGCAATGGTTAGGATTATTACAGAAGCTTTTCCTGCTGAAAGGCAGTTTCATTTCATCTGGTTGCAGAAAACAATTCATTGGATATGTTCATAACCCTGTCCACCTATAAGATGTGGGGGGTTTCTGTCTGACTAAGAAGAGATAGAAAAAAATATATAAAAAAAAATAAAAAATATGAAGAAAATATGCATCACTAACTGTAAGTCGCTCTGGATAAGAGTGTCTGCTAAATGACTACCAAAAAATATATATATATATATTTTTTCATAAATATGAAAATGAAAAAAAAGACGACTACCAGGTGAACGCATAACTTACCACGTGCCCGTAGCCAAACACGTCTTTAAATGACCAGTGGGGTCGAATCCGGGTGGGGGGGGTGTGATAACTGCCTGAATGGAGGTGAAGCTTCACTTAATCTACTTTGAAGCAGAAAAAAAAATATGAAAAATTATTTTTTCAAAAATATGAAAATGAAAAAAAAGAAGACATGGGGGCGTGCGGGACGCACTCGCTAAGCGGACCGGCACATTGAACGCGGGTCGGCGACTCCCCGCTTGCCAGGAGCCCTCCGAAAACGTGGACGGATCCTGCCGAGTAAGAAATGATACTCGGGAGGTGTTTACCCAGCTGACAGAGAGAGGGAGAGGGGACTCTCTCCAATCCCACTGACCTCACTGTTGGGTACATGCTGTCTGGACATTAAAACAGACCCAGTTGCTAGGTCAACCAATCATAGACAGATAAGATAGAGAGACAATTCATACCCAGGGGAGTTACTGACTCTGGCCCAAATGACACCCTGTTCCCTACGTAGTGCACTAGGCTACTTCTGATCAGATCTAAAGTAGTGCACTACATAGGGAATAGGGTGGAGATTTGCTCACTGTCATTAGAATGAAGATTTCCATCCAGGAGTTACTGTCTCTGTCCCAAATCTCTCCCTGTTCCCTACGTAGTGCACTAGGCTTCTTTTGACCAGATCTAAAGTAGTCTTCTAGATTTTACATGTTTTCTCCCTGTCATTAGAAAATGACAATATGGTAATGACTTTAGTGGTTTCCTCCCCCTTTGTTTTTATTGGTTGTGTGTTATGTGTGTTGTTGTGTTAGGTTTTTCCCCTGTGTTCCTAATGGAAAATCCATTAACAATGAATCACAAACAAATTATATTCCAGTTGTGTTTAGACAACTTCATGGCTGACATCCCCCAGTTCTGTTAAGACCCATTGAACTGGGTCACATTCTAAATGGTCACTTGTATTGATAGTCCATACTGGGCCTAACTGGGGTTAACCATACTGGAGGGTTTCTTTCTGCACACATATTCCCTCATCTCCAGAACTTTACCTGATGTCCTCTCTCTCTCTCTCTCTCTCTCTCTCTCTCTCTCTCTCTCTCTCTCTCTCTCTCTCTCTCTCTCTCTCTCTCTCTCTCTCTCTCTCTCTCTCTCTGTCTCTCTCTCCCCTCAAACCGTATAGAAAGCAGACAACCTCAATTTAGTTCCATTCCTGTAGTTATCAGGACACATGGGGTGTGGAACTATTATCTCCTTTCTAAGTGTGAACTTGTCCACTTCCCTTCATGGATTTAAAAGGAAATGACTGGTATATGTAAACTCCCTCTACCCCATGCCAACACCAATCCAATGCTTTTACATTTGAGAGGAGTAGTGAAGGAATGCTACACTTCAGGAGGAAGGAGAGATTATTGGGACACACCCATGGAGTGATGATAGAGGGATGTGAAAGAGGAGAGAGGTAATGGTTGGACTTGACTTATTTATTCTCTCATTAGACTTATTCTGTTTCAATAACATAACTGCATAACACAAAATAAGTACATTTAAGGAAGTATCCATGTATTATAGATTTTATAATCACTTTTGTACTATTTTCACAAGTATGTGGTAGAATTTCACAACTCTTAATACAAAACTCAAAACAGATCATCAAAAAGGCTGTTTTTTCAAAACTTTAAGCACATTTTCAATTGACTAAGTGCAACACACAAAGGAAGTATCCTTGTATTATATCTTAATATGTGAAATGCACACTTCCTCCCATAAGTCATTAGTAGTTGATGTAGGGTTTCATCTGTCAAAAGGTAAATCACACCTGGTGACTTATGAGTTATAAATGTTATTACTGTGGAGTCACCATGATCTGATTACTGTGGTGTGTGTGTGTGTGTGTGTGTGTTAGTCTTTGATTAGTTTAGTCATCAAGGCTGAGAGGATGTATCTATTTGAAAGGGTGTCCTGGTCTTTGATCAGACCAAATGGTTGTAAAGTCCTCAAGACAATAGAATGGTTGTCAGGCAGTGGAGTCTGGTGGGAGGAGCTATAGCAGGACAGGCTCATTGTGATGTCTGGAATGGAATAAATGGAACTCAGTCAAACATGTGGTTTCATATGTTTGTGTTTGATACGTTCCATTGATTCCATTCCAGCCATTACGATGAGCCCGTCCTCCTATAGCTCCTCCCACCAGCCTCCTCTGGTGTCAGACCTGCATGGTGCCTCAGGGTCTGTGTAGGAACTGTGAGGTGGGTGTGTTGGGAACATTATTCCCTATTTTTCATAGTTCCACAATCTATTAATAGCCAGAGATGTGAATTAAACATTCTGCCAATCATGGTTATTTTATTTATAACCAGAGAATTGGGCTGATTCAAACAAGACCAAACATGCTTCTTTTTAAAGTAAGGACATGTCCAAGAAATGTTACTTGGAACACTAAAATAACCAACACCCTTTCTTGTGATTGTAATATATATAAATATAATAATATATTTCCATTCACATTGTGTGTGTGTGGTCCAATGTGTGAGGGGCTTGTTGTGATCCTGGGGGTAGTGCATTGAGCTGTACACTGACTGTATGCCTTCTTAATATTGAGTTGCATCGGGTGGGGGGCTGTTGAAACTGTTTTGAATGGGGTGTGTTTTGGGGTCTGGGGGTGAAATCAAACAGTGTATTCAAACTGGTTAGGGGTAGACTTAGACCCCCTAGAACATTCACACCTGGTCCATTGTTGCAGGATTTGTTTTATACAGGTTCACTCACACACACACTCACACAGACACACCTATTCACTTGGGCCTTCTCCCTCATGCCCTGCTGACATCCATGCAGGCCCACATTGACCTTGTGACCTCTGGAGCTCCATGCATCTTGTTCTACACTCCCTGCCTAGTAAAACCCTTTCTCCCATGGGCCTGAGAGTACAGCTCATTTGAGACCATTTTGGAAAAGATTTTCTGTCATTTTTAAATGCCCACAAAAAATTTCACATTATACTGCTGTTTTGAATGTATAGCAAAACCAGGTAGTTTTGAGGTTGAATAGCTACTTGAGTTGCTTGGTTCTACTGAAATTACCAACAGGCATTGGTCCAGGGTGATCAGGCCTATAATTTGAGACCATTTGGGTAAAGATTAGAGCTTTCTTTCCTTTTTAAATCACTCCAGGCAATATGTAATACAAATCTGATTTGGTTGCAATGCTGGGAAGAACTACACCACAGTAGATCCACGTTGCCTTTCAACTTTTTTCAAATAGTTTAAATCCTTCCAAAATGTCATATGAGGTGCAGCAGGCTAGGAGAAAGGGGGGAGAGAGTGGCCAGCGTCCACAGGGGATATAGAAATACATTGCCTGCTGCCCTAACTTCAACTTGATGCCTATGTGGGTTTATATTGCCATATCAAACTGTCTTCTTTGTCAACCCATCAGGCCACTATAAGGATTACCTGTGTTGAGTTTAAGCTTCCTGGAGCAACCGGAAGTGGGAAGATTGACCCTAAACATGGTTTAGATGTATCCACCAGCAGATAGTGAAAACGCTACATTCAACCCTCTGTAAAAAGTTTAGTTTTTCACGGATTGACCTGAAACTCAGGATTCTGTAAGAGCTTGTCCCAATGAGGATATGTGTTTAATTACAGCTTCCTGTGACAACCGGAAGTGCCTTACATTGTGGTCATAGGTGCTGTTTGGAAGGGTTAAAAAGGTCACATCCTTCCAAAATGTCACATGTGTGATTAGGCAACCCTCATGAACCCGTACATATTAGAAAACCAGGTTTTTATCCGTTTGTTTTTTTATAAAGCTAGAAAAAAATATATAAAAAAAATAAAAAATATGAAGAAAATATGCATCACTAACTGTAAGTCGCTCTGGATAAGAGTGTCTGCTAAATGACTACCAAAAAAATATATATATTTTTTTTCTTCATAAATATGAAAATGAAAAAAAAGACGACTACCAGGTGAACGCATAACTTACCACGTGCCCGTAGCCAAACACGTCTTTAAATGACCAGTGGGGTCGAATCCGGGTGGGGGGGTGTGATAACTGCCTGAATGGAGGTGAAGCTTCACTTAATCTACTTTGAAGCAGAAAAAAAAATATGAAAAATTATTTTTTTTAAAATATGAAAATGAAAAAAAAGAAGACATGGGGGCGTGCGGGACGCACTCGCTAAGCGGACCGGCACATTGAACGCGGGTCGGCGACTCCCCGCTTGCCAGGAGCCCTCCGAAAACGTGGACGGATCCTGCCGAGTAAGAAATGATACTCGGGAGGTGTTTACCCAGCTGCCGAGTATACCAGGTGATGTAGGACAGGTTCACTCACACACACACTCACACAGACACACCTATTCACTTGGGCCTTCTCCCTCATGCCCTGCTGACATCCATGCAGGCCCACATTGACCTTGTGACCTCTGGAGCTCCATGCATCTTGTTCTACACTCCCTGCCTAGTAAAACCCTTTCTCCCATGGGCCTGGTGTAAATCTCGCGCCGGGCCGTACCCATATCCGCAGCAGGTCTCCAAGGTGAACAGGCATGTTAGAACAATGTAGGTAAGGGAAGTCGGCACTGTTTGTCTACTGTGAATAAACTTAGCCGTGGCATACGCACCTGAATGCACTCAGGATTCCTATGCGCATCAAAATTACAATCTGTTTCCAGGAATGTTATTGTGAAAGCCTAACTCTGTAATATACTTTTTTATAACTTAGCTAATCATGTTGGCAATAGAACCAGATGATGCCATCTTCCTAAAAAATGTCTCAGGTGTTGTCAGGCCATTGTTCTGATGTTTGAAGCTCCTCAAGTTGAGGGATTTCACACCTCTGTGTGGGGGTTTCACAAGCCGTTAGGTTTAGATAGGAATTATAATTATGTCCAGTAGTCTGAATTGTGGCAGGGATGAGGAGGCTCAGTTTGTAGAGCATGGTATTTGCAATGCCAGGGTTTAGGGTTTGATTCCCACTGGGGGGCAGGTATGAAAAAAATAATTACACAAAAAATATATTAAGTCACTCTGGATAAGAGTGTCTGCTAAATGACTAAAAATAAACTACAGGGGTGCCCAAGGGCGCTGTTACTTTCATTCGAAAAATGTTGCAATGCTGTGTGGATCTGCTGTGGAGGTGTTTTTCCCAGCATTGCAACCTCCCTCCTCCCTGACCCAACAGCATAATGCAAGGAGAATGGCATGTTATATAGAAATATTGATTTGGAGAATGGCGTGTTATATATGAACATTCATTTGGAAGACAATTGCCCACCCAAGGTGTTGTCGCCTAGGCCATTGCTCTGATGTTTGAGGCTCATCTAGCTAAGGGATTTCACATGTCTGTGTGTGGTTTACACAATATGTAAGTTTTATGTCCAGAAGTCTGAAATTAATATATTTCCAGATTATGGTTGGGGGGCATATAAAGAGCAACATATGTGAAGATCAGCAGGCTCTGAATGGAGGTGAAGCTTCACTTAATCTACTTTGAAGCAGAGAAAAAAACAGAATGTTGGAGAAGCTGACTTAATCTACTTTGAAGCAGAAAAAAAAAATGAAAAATTATTTTTTCAAAAATATGAAAATGAAAAAAAAGAAGACATGGGGGCGTGCGGGACGCACTCGCTAAGCGGACCGGCACATTGAACGCGGGTCGGCGACTCCCCGCTTGCCAGGAGCCCTCCGATAACGTGGACGGATCCTGCCGAGTAAGAAATGATACTCGGGAGGAGACAGAGAGAGGGAGAGGGGACTCTCTCCAATCCCACTGACCTCACTGTTGGGTACATGCTGTCTGGACTATTTTCAGAGAATAGACTGCTTAATGTAACCGACGGGATATGAACCAGGTCTACCGCGGGAGAAAGCAACAGCTTGACCGTTACACCAAGAGGACATTCCCTATTGGGCTGAGGCATAGCCTATTTTTCACATCTGATTTAATTTCATACAACTTAATATTGCTACACTAAAAATCTTTGTCTGGACAATAGCCCATTACTCAGCTTTTATTAGAAAATGAATGGCATGCCACTGTGATCATTTTCTGTGACGACAGAGTAAATTATTATGCAGCCTCAGAGGGGTGCCCAAACTTTTTCAGACGACTGGATGTACTTCATAGAAACTGTTACCCTTTATATATTCTAACCACTCTATTTAATGTTTTCCATATTAAGGGCCCTAACCTAGGAACACAAATCTTTGTTCCTATTAACATTGTGGACAGTTCTCTCTCTCTTTCTCTCTCTCTCTCTCTCTCTCTCTCTCTTACTCCACTGTTTTCACTCTTTCTCTCTCTTCACAGCTCTCTCTCTCTTTCGCTCTGACTCACTCCACTGTTTTCACTCTCTCTCTTCTCACAATTCACTTTCTCTCTCGTTCTGTCTCACTCCACTGTTTTCACTCTCTCTTTCTCTATCCTCACAACTCTCTCTCTGCCTCACTCGACTGTTTTCACTATTTCTCTCTCCTCACAACTCTCTCTCTCTCTCTCTCTCACTCCACTGTTTCACTCTCTCTCTCCTCACAACTCTCTCTCTCGCTGTCTCACTCCACCGTTTTCACTCTTTCTCTCTCCTGACAACTCCCTCTCTCTCTTTCTTTCTCTCTCTCTCTCTCTCTCTTTCTCTCTCTCTCACTCCACTGTTTTCACTCTCTCTCTCTCTCTCTCACTCCACTGTTTTCACTCTCTCTCTCTCCTCACAATTCTCTCTCTCTCTCACTCTGTCGCACTCCATTGTTTTCACTCTCTCTCCTCACAATTCTCTCTCTCTCTCACTCTGTCTCACTCCACTGTTTTCACTCTTTCTTTCTCGCTCTGCCTCACTCCACTGTTTTCACTCTTCCTCGCTCCTCACAACTCTCTATCTCTTTCTCTCTCTCTCTCTCTCTCTCTCTCTCTCTCTCTCTCTCTCTCTCTCTCTCTCTCTCTCTCTCTCTCTCTCTCTCTCTCTCTCTCTCTCTCTCTCTTGGATGTTCAATGTTTCTTAAAAAAAAAAAAAAAAGGAATAGTTTCACCATTATTCAAATGAGGGACACATTTTTTCTTTGTTTTACCTTAAAGCAGCAATCAGCAGTAGAAACAATAACAAAGCGTACTCCCAACTCTTGTTTTAGTAAAAAGCTGAGGGATGGGGCTGGAGAAATGTAATCCCTTTCAAATTCAAATACAGAGCTATGGAAGCAAGGACTGACCATCCATGACATAAAAAATGATAGTTTTAACAATATTTTGAGGCTATACAGTATTTGTTTACATTTACTTTGTTTACAAACATCGGAGTAAACCAAGCTTATATTTTGGGTTCTGATGGGGTACGACAGTTGAACTAAGCTCATGAGGCATTTATAGGTTATATTCTTCAAGAATCAATGGATGTTGCATCTGCTGATTGCCCCTTTAAAATGAATCACTAATCACATTAAATAAATCACAATCTCCCGAAATGACTTTGTCAAAGCAACAGAATAACTAGGGCTTTACAATGATCCTGAAAACTTGGGGGAATTCTGGGGTTAAGTGGGTTAAAATAGTCCTAGAAGTCACAGAGGGTGCACAGAGGGACATGCCAAAATGCAGAATTTTAGCACTTTTGCAAGTCTTTATTTATATAAAAAAATCTGATTTATTGAATTTTACATGTGGTCTATATTAAAGGGAACTTCATTTAATATAACAGGCTTTTAAAAATGCAATATTGTTGCACAATTTGTATGTAGCCCTTTAAAGTATACAGGTTGAAAATGGCACTGATAAACGCCTAAATTGGTACGCAGTGGCTGTACAGTAACATGCTATACATGACTTCAGACCACAGGCTCTACGCTTCAGAGGACTAAATGTATTTTGAAAGATGAGACGTTGAGGACTATAATAAATACTGCTTTGATGTCATACAAGCAAGCAAAACACCCATGAGTCCAAATGTGCACTTCAAATTTTCTTATTATAAAACTCATGTCAAATACAGTGTCAACATTTATGATCACTATATTTGATGTATAGTTACAAGATGACATGACGTCATACCCTGGGTTATTCTGAACAGAATGAGCCTGTTTGTCTACTGTGAATAAACTTAGCCGTGGCATACGCACCTGAATGCACTCATGATTCCTATGCGCATCAAAATTACAATCTGTTTCCAGGAATGTTATTGTGAAAGCCTAACTCTGTAATATACTTTTTTATAACTTAGCTAATCATGTTGGCAATAGAACCAGATGATGCCATCTTCCTAAAAAATGTCTCAGGTGTTGTCAGGCCATTGTTCTGATGTTTGAAGCTCCTCAAGTTGAGGGATTTCACACCTCTGTGTGGGGGTTTCACAAGCCGTTAGGTTTAGATAGGAATTATAATTATGTCCAGTAGTCTGAATTGTGGCAGGGATGAGGCTCAGTTTGTAGAGCATGGTATTTGCAATGCCAGGGTTTAGGGTTTGATTCCCACTGGGGGGCAGGTATGAAAAAAATAATTACACAAAAAATATATTAAGTCACTCTGGATAAGAGTGTCTGCTAAATGACTAAAAATAAACTACAGGGGTGCCCAAGGGCGCTGTTACTTTGATTCGAAAAATGTTGCAATGCTGTGTTGATCTGCTGTGGAGGTGTTTTTCCCAGCATTGCAACCTCCCTCCTCCCTGACCCAACAGCATAATGCAAGGAGAATGGCATGTTATATAGAAATATTGATTTGGAGAATGGCGTGTTATATATGAACATTCATTTGGAAGACAATTGCCCACCCAAGGTGTTGTCGCCTAGGCCATTGCTCTGATGTTTGAGGCTCATCTAGCTAAGGGATTTCACATGTCTGTGTGTGGTTTACACAATATGTAAGTTTTATGTCCAGAAGTCTGAAATTAATATATTTCCAGATTATGGTTGGGGGGCATATAAAGAGCAACATATGTGAAGATCAGCAGGCTCTGAATGGAGGTGAAGCTTCACTTAATCTACTTTGAAGCAGAGAAAAAACCGGAATGTTGGAGAAGCTGACTTAATCTACTTTGAAGCAGAAAAAAAAATATGAAAAATTATTTTTTCAAAAATATGAAAATGAAAAAAAAGAAGACATGGGGGCGTGCGGGACGCACTCGCTAAGCGGACCGGCACATTGAATGCGGGTCGGCGACTCCCCGCTTGCCAGGAGCCCTCCGATAACGTGGACGGATCCTGCCGAGTAAGAAATGATACTCGGGAGGAGACAGAGAGAGGGAGAGGGGACTCACTCCAATCCCACTGACCTCACTGTTGGGTACATGCTGTCTGGACTATTTTCAGAGAATAGACTGCTTAATGTAACCGACGGGATATGAACCAGGTCTACCGCGGGAGAAAGCAACAGCTTGACCGTTACACCAAGAGGACATTCCCTATTGGGCTGAGGCATAGCCTATTTTTCACATCTGATTTAATTTCATACAACTTAATATTGCTACACTAAAAATCTTTGTCTGGACAATAGCCCATTACTCAGCTTTTATTAGAAAATGAATGGCATGCCACTGTGATCATTTTCTGTGACGACAGAGTAAATTATTATGCAGCCTCAGAGGGGTGCCCAAACTTTTTCAGACGACTGGATGTACTTCATAGAAACTGTTACCCTTTATATATTCTAACCACTCTATTTAATGTATTCCATATTAAGGGCCCTAACCTAGGAACACAAACCTTTGTTCCTATTAACATTGTGGACAGTTCTCTCTCTCTTTCTCTCTCTCTCTCTCTCTCTCTCTCTCTCTCTTACTCCACTGTTTTCACTCTTTCTCTCTCTTCACAGCTCTCTCTCTCTTTCGCTCTGACTCACTCCACTGTTTTCACTCTCTCTCTTCTCACAATTCACTTTCTCTCTCGTTCTGTCTCACTCCACTGTTTTCACTCTCTCTTTCTCTATCCTCACAACTCTCTCTCTGCCTCACTCGACTGTTTTCACTATTTCTCTCTCCTCACAACTCTCTCTCTCTCTCTCACTCCACTGTTTCACTCTCTCTCTCCTCACAACTCTCTCTCTCGCTGTCTCACTCCACTGTTTTCACTCTTTCTCTCTCCTGACAACTCCCTCTCTCTCTTTCTTTCTCTCTCTCTCTCTCTCTCTTTCTCTCTCTCTCACTCCACTGTTTTCACTCTCTCTCTCTCCTCACAATTCTCTCTCTCTCTCACTCTGTCGCACTCCATTGTTTTCACTCTCTCTCCTCACAATTCTCTCTCTCTCTCACTCTGTCTCACTCCACTGTTTTCACTCTTTCTTTCTCGCTCTGCCTCACTCCACTGTTTTCACTCTTCATTTATAGGTTATATTCTTCAAGAATCAATTGATGTTGCATCTGCTGATTGCCCCTTTAAAATGAATCACTAATCACATTAAATAAATCACAATCTCCCGAAATGACTTTGTCAAAGCAACAGAATAACTAGGGCTTTACAATGATCCTGAAAACTTGGGGGAATTCTGGGGTTAAGTGGGTTAAAATAGTCCTAGAAGTCACAGAGGGTGCACAGAGGGACATGCCAAAATGCAGAATTTTAGCACTTTTGCAAGTCTTTATTCATATAAAAAAATCTGATTTATTGAATTTTACATGTGGTCTATATTAAAGGGCACTTCATTTAATATAACAGGCTTTTAAAAATGCAATATTGTTGCACAATTTGTATGTAGCCCTTTAAAGTATACAGGTTGAAAATGGCACTGATAAACGCCTAAATTGGTACGCAGTGGCTGTACAGTAACATGCTATACATGACTTCAGACCACAGGCTCTACGCTTCAGAGGACTAAATGTATTTTGAAAGATGAGACGTTGAGAACTATAATAAATACTGCTTTGATGTCATACAAGCAAGCAAAACACCCATGAGTCCAAATGTGCACTTCAAATTTTCTTATTATAAAACTCATGTCAAATACAGTGTCAACATTTATGATCACTATATTTGATGTATAGTTACAAGATGACATGACGTCATACCCTGGGTTATTCTGAACAGAATGAGCCTGTTTGTCTACTGTGAATAAACTTAGCCGTGGCATACGCACCTGAATGCACTCATGATTCCTATGCGCATCAAAATTACAATCTGTTTCCAGGAATGTTATTGTGAAAGCCTAACTCTGTAATATACTTTTTTATAACTTAGCTAATCATGTTGGCAATAGAACCAGATGATGCCATCTTCCTAAAAAATGTCTCAGGTGTTGTCAGGCCATTGTTCTGATGTTTGAAGCTCCTCAAGTTGAGGGATTTCACACCTCTGTGTGGGGGTTTCACAAGCCGTTAGGTTTAGATAGGAATTATAATTATGTCCAGTAGTCTGAATTGTGGCAGGGATGAGGAGGCTCAGTTTGTAGAGCATGGTATTTGCAATGCCAGGGTTTAGGGTTTGATTCCCACTGGGGGGCAGGTATGAAAAAAATAATTACACAAAAAATATATTAAGTCACTCTGGATAAGAGTGTCTGCTAAATGACTAAAAATAAACTACAGGGGTGCCCAAGGGCGCTGTTACTTTCATTCGAAAAATGTTGCAATGCTGTGTTGATCTGCTGTGGAGGTGTTTTTCCCAGCATTGCAACCTCCCTCCTCCCTGACCCAACAGCATAATGCAAGGAGAATGGCATGTTATATAGAAATATTGATTTAGGGTGGAGTACGCTTCCAACAGCAGGCATTCCCTTCAACATGTTACAGAAGATAATGTGGAGACAGAGATGGGCAATATCTCTGTTAATACGTATTTGAAATACATATTTCAATGACTTTTGACTATTTTGTCATTTTGTATTGCACTGGCCTGAACCACAATCCTATGTATTTGGAACAAGATACTTTTGAGACCTGTAATTTGTAAAAACATTTTGTTGTTGTAAAATACAACATATTTTTCTATCCCATTCTTTATAGGGGTTGGACATTTTGTGTTCCCCTTTCATCCTGCATTGGTATCAGAAGTCTGATGGCACTATGGTTTGATAAAGTGACTAGTAAATGACAAAAATGTGTACTCTGTATGTAGAGGGGGTGTGGTTTCTTTGATAAGGAAGTGTACACAGATTTTTTGGTAGTCGGCAGAGATAGTTTGTATTTATGTTACATGCATTTGAAATACATATATTAATTACTTCTGAGTATTTAGTCATTTGAATTATGCTGGGATGAACTACACTCCAATGTATTTTGAAAATACAAAATACTTTTCTATACCATTTTTTATAGCGGTTCACATCTTGTGGCCCCGCTTTCACCCTGCATTGGTATCAGAAGTCTGATAGCACTATGGTGTGATAAGAGCGTCTGCTAAATGAACTAAATATACATGTAAAAAAGAACACTTGAAAAATATGCTGGGTATTAAAATAATGAGCTCTGCACCCAAAAGAAGGCCAATAATAATACCCAGTGTGCTTTGCAATTGTTCATTTTTACATTGTCATTTTAGTCATTTAGCAGAGACTCATATCCAGAGAGACTTACCATCAGTACATTCAATTAAGGTAGATGAACAATCTCATATCACAGTCATAGAAAGTTAAAAAGCTGTTTTCTTCAGTCACTGAGAATGTTGTTGTAGTGAAGGTGTATACTAGCAAATGTATTTACCTGTATGTATTAGTATTTTATCTACATACAACTACAAAAGTATTTTGTATTTAAGTTTGATACATTAGTCTTTAGAGTATCTGGTATTTTTAACAAGATCCATTTTTGATGTACAGTATATTTTGCCCATCTCTGTATTGATATATAGTCTCTCAGTGACTAACTGATTTGGTTGTGGCTACCTAGATTCATGTGGAGATCACAGGTCCTGCATTTCATTCCAAAACGTTTCCCCTCAACCCTGTTTGATATGTTGTCCTCTCAGGTTCTACTGGCTGGTGAACCTGAAGTGGACGGTAGTGTTTCTGGGTATCACCTACATCCAGCAGTCAGTACCAACAACCTGGCTACTGACTGTATGGTCCACAACAACCTCATCTTCAGCTCCAAGAAAGGTAACACAACCTCAACCTCATCTTCAGCTCCAAGAAAGGTAACACAACCTCAACCTCATCTTCAGCTCCAAGAAAGGTAACACAACCTCAACCTCATCTTCAGGTCCAAGAAAGGTAACACAACCTCAACCTCATCTTCAGCTCCAAGAAAGGTAACACAACCTCAACCTCATCTTCAGCTCCAAGAAAGGTAACACAACCTCAACCTCATCTTCAGCTCCAAGAAAGGTAACACAACCTCAACCTCATCTTCAGCTCCAAGAAAGGTAACACAACCTCAACCTCATCTTCAGGTCCAAGAAAGGTAACACAACCTCAACCTCATCTTCAGCTCCAAGAAAGGTAACACAACCTCAACCTCATCTTCAGGTCCAAGAAAGGTAACACAACCTCAACCTCATCTTCAGCTCCAAGAAAGGTAACACATCCTCAACCTCATCTTCAGCTCCAAGAAAGGTAACACAACCTCAACCTCATCTTCAGGTCCAAGAAAGGTAACACAACCTCAACCTCATCTTCAGCTCCAAGAAAGGTAACACATCCTCAACCTCATCTTCAGCTCCAAGAAAGGTAACACATCCTCAACCTCATCTTCAGGTCCAAGAAAGGTAACACATCCTCAACCTCATCTTCAGCTCCAAGAAAGGTAACACATCCTCAACCTCATCTTCAGCTCCAAGAAAGGTAACACATCCTCAACCTCATCTTCAGCTCCAAGAAAGGTAACACAACCTCAACCTCATCTTCAGCTCCAAGAAAGGTAACACAACCTCAACCTCATCTTCAGCTCCAAGAAAGGTAACACAACCTCAACCTCATCTTCAGCTCCAAGAAAGGTAACACAACCTCAACCTCATCTTCAGCTCCAAGAAAGGTAACACAACCTCAACCTCATCTTCAGCTCCAAGAAAGGTAACACAACCTCAACCTCATCTTCAGGTCCAAGAAAGGTAACACAACCTCAACCTCATCTTCAGCTCCAAGAAAGGTAACACAACCTCAACCTCATCTTCAGGTCCAAGAAAGGTAACACATCCTCAACCTCATCTTCAGCTCCAAGAAAGGTAACACATCCTCAACCTCATCTTCAGCTCCAAGAAAGGTAACACAACCTCAACCTCATCTTCAGGTCCGCGCCAAGGAGAACAACGGGGGGCGCTACAGTGAGACGCACATGGAGAACGTCAAGGTCCTGGCCAGGCTCTTTCCCCTGTACCTCTTGCAGATACTGTACCGAGCCTGCATCACTCAGGCAGGTCAATGTAATGGAGAACATCAGGGCTCTACACTGACATGCTTCAAAGGAGATAAAACAGGCAAAGCTATAATGTTTATTTCTGCTCCATAAAGTTGTCCTAGAATCTGTTGTTACCCGGACCTCTAACACAGATTCCATCAGGTTACTACATTCAGACCATGACCTCTAACCTGCACCTGAACAGCTTCCTCCTGCCCATCGGTGCCATGAACGTCATCAGCATCCTACCTCTGCTGCTGCTGGCCCCTCTCATGGAGTGTGTCACCTCCTGCTACCTGTCCATGGAGAAAACACCCTTCTCCCACGCCAGAGTCATCAGTAAGCACACACACACGGCACAGATACACACACAAACATACACAGAGAAAGACACACACACACACACACACACAGACACAGACACAAGTACCATCCTCATCAATGAGCCAGTCAATATTAATGTCTCTCTCTCTCTCCCTCTCTCTCTCTGTTTCTCTCCCTGTCCCCTCCCTCCTCTCCTCTCTCAGTGCTGGGTCATGCGTGTGCGGCCCAGTCTGCCCTGGTAGCGGGCCTGTCTGAGGTCCACAGGAAGGGCTATCCTCTGACGGAGCAGGCCCTGTCAGGGAAGGTGCTCCAGGTGTCCTCCATGACCTGCTTCCAGCTGGCTCCCCAGTACATCCTACTGGGGCTGGCTGAGGCCCTCGTCACCCCTGCCTGTGAGTGACAGAGAGCCAGCACCTTCGGTCAATACTTTTCATATGATTCTCTTCTCATTTGTTTAAATACATTTGACCATCACTTAATCTAACTGCGCTTAATGGTTAATCACTTAACCGGGGGTAACTGTATATGCCATGTACGCATGTTTGTGCATTTGGTTTATAAAAGGGATGTCTAAGCCAGAGAGAGACAGCCGTTTCATGGAACTGCTCGGCTTTCGTTATTAGATAATAAAAGTCTAATTCTTGGATTCACAGGCTCCAGTTTCTTGTGAGATATGTTTGAGTTGACTACTTCATGAGTCATATATATTTCTACAACAGCAGACGGCAAGAAACTGTTGTGTCTAATGAAGTTTGGGCCATCGTTGTTGACCATGTGGTAAACAGAGGCCTTACCATGGCAGAGGCTGCCAGATTAGTTCACCCCAATCTGAAAAGATCAACTGTCAATTCAATCATAAGAACATTTTCTCGAAGAAAACCGGTAAGTCTGCTGGATATGCACTATGCTTTACCATTACATTTACATTACATTTTAGTCATTTAGCAGACGCTCTTATCCAGAGCGACTTACATTAAGTGCCTTAAGGGCACATCGACAGATTTTTCACCTAGTCGGCTCGGGGATTAGAACCAGCGACCTTTCGGTTACTGGCACAACGCTCTTACCCACTAAGCTACCTGCCGCCCCAGACCAAAGCAATTGGAACTTAAACTGTTACAGTGAATGCATGGAAGGATGTGGGTTTGAGAGTGAAAAGAAACACAGATTTGTTAAAAACAAATTATGAAAATAAAGAGTAAAGCGGAGTGGTTTGTAATATGGCAGATCATATGAAGAGGGTGCACTTGAAGGGAAAGGTTGAGAGAAGGGGGAAGTCCTAGAGATGTCTGTGTGGGCATCGGTCCATCATGCTGAGGATCATCTCAGGGGTGAGATCTCCGTTGGACGCAACCTCTGCTACAGGCAGCGCCACCCCTGCCTCTGCCTCCTCTGACTGCTCAACCACCACCTCTATGGCAGCCTGCTCAGCCTCTGGCTCATTCTTCACTATGATGTTCTCTATGGCACCTGTATTCTCATCCTCCACCTGGATGATGGCTGCTGCTGCAGCAGCCTTGCCCTTAGGGGTAGCCTTGCTAGCTTTGGCAGGTGAGGCGGGTTTGGGCGCATCCTTGGGGGGTCTACCGCGTTTTCTCTTCACGGGAGGCTCCACAGGGGCAGGGATAGGCTTGGTGGGTGGAGCCTGCTCCAACTCCATCTCCTCCTCCTCCTCTTCTTCGTCCTCCAGCAGTGCCGCCTCAGCCTCCTCATCCTCTTCATCAATGTCATCCAGCTCAGGATCAGCATTGTCCTCACTGTCGTCGTCATCATCGTCCTTCCTTGAGCGCATCTTCCTCTTCCTCCCACCTCGTCCTCTCTTGGGTGGGGTTCCATTCTCTCCTTCACCAGGATCCCCGTTACAGTTCTCTGCATGTCTGGCCATGGTGTTCCTGCGGGTGAAGGTCTTGCCACACTTTGTGCACACAAAGGCAGTCGGCACAAAGTTGGGGTCATGGTAGCGCCGGAAGTGCATGTCCAGGAGCTGCTTCTGACGGAAGGTCTTCTCGCACTGGCTACAGGAGTAAGGCTTCTCTCTGTGCATCAGCATGTGGCGCTCTTGTCTGACACTGGTCACACTTGAAGCGTTTCTCTTCTGGTGGGACTTCTGGTGCTGGATGAGAGCGTAGCGCTCATGGAACACAGCATCACAGTAACGGCATTTCCTGCCCTGCTCAATGAACCCAGGTCACTCTTGCGGGCGATAACTGTGTCACAGTGGGGGCAGTGGAACTTGGCCACGTTCTCTGTGTGCTTCTGCAGGATGTGCATCTTCATGGTTCCACTCTGGGTGAAACGGGCGTGGCAGATGTAGCATTCATATGGCTTCTCTCCCGAGTGTGTCCTCATGTGTCTCTTCAGGTTGTAGGTGTCTCTGCTGGCGTAGCTGCACATGTTGTAATGCATGTAAATTCACATAACTTGTTCCAGTATTCTTCCAGTATGATCTACTGACAGTATACTCTTGTTCTACCCTCAGAATTGACAGAAGACCCCGTGGTGGTAGTGGTCGTGTGCTGACCGACCAGCAGGAGTGGGCAGTGGTGGAAATGGTGAGGGCCAGGAATGACATACGGCTGTCTGAAATAAAGCAGGCCATTGAGGAGAATGATGACACCTTTGCCAATGTGGCATCCATCAGCCTACCACCAATCACCCGCCTTTTGAAGAGGCACCAGATATCTATGGAACACATTGACATGGAGCCTTCTGAGAGAAACAACTGGGGGCCGAGTATGTTCAGGTACAGCACTATATAAATACACTGTATTACTGTTGCTATTAATGCACATGCTACTTCACAATATCATAATGGAACTATACTGTAAAAAGAACTAACCAAAATATATTTTTAGAGGGTGATGGTGCTTGATGCTGCTGTGAACCATCACTGGTATATCTTTGTTGATGATGCGGGCTTCAACCTGGGCCAAAACTTGGCGCCGTGGGCGGAACCTCATTTGCCAACGGGCGTCCGTCCAAGTGCCTGGACAACGCGGGGGAAACATTTCCAAGTGCAGCAGCTATCTCTGAAGATGGTGTGGTAGGACGTAGACCATTACTTGGATCCTACCACGCTGCACACCTCATTGGGTTTCTCAATGAAATGGAGCAGGCCTGTCAAGGTGAAGGGGTCACCTATGTCATTGTGTGGGAAAATGTCAGGTTCCACCATTCAGAGGTTTCAGGTCGCTCCCTGATTCGTGACCCTATACCAGCCCCCCCGGTACTCTCCTTCCTCAACCTTATTAAATTATTGTTTTCATCATGGAGGTGGAAGGTGTACGATCGCCATCCCCATGAGCGTGCCACCCTCCTTCTGGCCATGGAAGAGGCATGTGATGACATCAATGCAGACCAATGTCAAGCTTTGATTCAACATGCCGAAAGGTTTCTCCAGCGGTGCATGAACAATGAGGACATTTACTGATGTGGATGAGAATTTATGGCCAAATGCTCTAGACAGGCTTGATGCTAATTAATGCGTGCTAAACATTATTTTATTTTCATTCATGTAATGTTTCATTTAAATGTCTTACATCTAATTACAGACAGTACTGTATGTTGCAATTACATCAGAAAAATTAAATAAAATCCCCTTGAATGATTGTAGAGGATGTCATCATTGATCACACCTTTGATTACACATTGGATAGATATCATGGAAATGATAGATTGTCAATGTTGTTGGGTAATGTAAGTGTATTGCCTAATGTAAACTGTCATCTACAGTACTGTAGCATATTACTTTCAGCACTTCTAAGGGTTATTAGAAACAATTATCTTGTAGTGATTGCTATTGGATTAACTGGTAGTTAATGATATATTTTTCAATTGAGTAGTTTTAAGTTGTTTTGGTGATTAAACCAATGCTCTCATTACATTTATATTTTGAATCAATGGTTGTGTGGTGAGAGATGTTTCCAATCCAAATGAATGCACAATGACAGGTTTTGAATGAAAGACTGGCTGCCTTACAAGTGTGACCAGCTTGGAGTTTTATACTAAGAGTTGTGAAAATGTACCACCTGCTTGTGAAAATAGTACCAAAGTGATTAAAACAAAACCGTAATAGGATTTTTTTGGGGGGGGATGAATTGTTAATTGATTTTCAATAAGGAACACTGGAGGGAAAACACAACAGAAGAAAAAGGGGGGACCCAACCACTACAGTGAGGGAAAAAAGTATTTGACCCCCTCTCAAATCAGAAGGATTTCTGGCTCCCAGGTGTCTTTTATACAGGTAACGAGCTGAGATTAGGAGCACACTCTTAAAGGGAGTGCTCCTAATCTCAGCTTGTTACCTGTGTAAAAGACACCTGTCCACAGAAGCAAACAATCAATCAGATTCCAAACTCTCCACCATGGCCAAGACCAAAGAGCTCTCCAAGGATGTCAGGGACAATATTGTAGACCTACACAAGGCTGGAATGGGCTATAAGACCATAGCCAAGCAGCTTGGTGAGAAGGTGACAACAGTTGGTGTGAATATTCGCAAATGGAAGAAACACAAAATAACTGTCAATCTCCCTCGGCCTAGGGCTCCTTGCAAGATCTCACCTCGTGGAGTTGCAATAATCATGAGAACGGTGAGGAATCAGCCCAGAATTACACGGGAGGATCTTGTCAATGATCTCAAGGCAGCTGGGACCATAGTCACCAAGAAAACTATTGGTAACACACTACGTCGTGAAGTATTGAAATCCTGCAGCGCCTGCAAGGTCCCCCTGCTCAAGAATCCACATATACAGTGGGGGAAAAAAGTATTTAGTCAGCCACCAATTATGCAAGTTCTCCCACTTAAAAAGATGAGAGGCCTGTAATTTTCATCATAGGTACACGTCAACTATGACAGACAAATTGAGAATAAAAAAATCCAGAAAATCACATTGTAGGATTTTTTATGAATTTATTAGCAAATTATGGTGGAAAATAAGTATTTGGTCACCTACAAACAAGCAAGATTTCTGGCTCTCACAGACCTGTAACTTCTTCTTTAAGAGGCTCCTCTGTCCTCCACTCGTTACCTGTATTAATGGCACCTGTTTGAACTTGTTATCAGTATAAAAGACACCTGTCCACAACCTCAAACAGTCACACTCCAAACTCCACTATGGCCAAGACCAAAGAGCTGTCAAAGGACACCAGAAACAAAATTGTAGACCTGCACCAGGCTGGGAAGACTGAATCTGCAATAGGTAAGCAGCTTGGTTTGAAGAAATCAACTGTGGGAACAATTATTAGGAAATGGAAGACATACAAGACCACTGATAATCTCCCTCGATCTGGGGCTCCACGCAAGATCTCACCCCGTGGGGTCAAAATGATCACAAGAATGGTGAGCAAAAATCCCAGAACCACACGGGGGGACCTAGTGAATGACCTGCAGAGAGCTGGGACCAAAGTAACAAAGCCTACCATCAGTTACACACTACGCCGCCAGGGACTCAAATCCTGCAGTGCCAGACGTGTCCCTCTGCTTAAGCCAGTACATGTCCAGGCCCGTCTGAAGTTTGCTAGAGTGCATTTGGATGATCCAGAAGAGGATTGGGAGAATGTCATATGGTCAGATGAAACCAAAATAGAACTTTTTGGTAAAAACTCAACTCGTCGTGCTTGGAGGACAAAGAATGCTGAGTTGCATCCAAAGAACACCATACCTACTGTGAAGCATGGGGGTGGAAACATCATGCTTTGGGGCCGTTTTTCTGCAAAGGGACCAGGACGACTGATCCGTGTAAAGGAAAGAATGAATGGGGCCATGTATCGTGAGATTTTGAGTGAAAACCTCCTTCCATCAGCAAGGGCATTGAAGATGAAACGTGGCTGGGTCTTTCAGCATGACAATGATCCCAAACACACCGCCCGGGAAACAAAGGAGTGGCTCAAGAAGAACCACATTAAGGTCCTGGAGTGGCCTACCCAGTCTCCAGACCTTAATCCCATAGAAAATCTGTGGAGGGAGCTGAAGGTTCGAGTTGCCAAACGTCAGCCTCGAAACCTTAATGACTTGGAGAAGATCTGCAAAGAGGAGTGGGACAAAATCCCTCCTGAGATGTGTGTAAACCTGGTGGCCAACTACAAGAAACGTCTGACCTCTGTGATTGCCAACAAGGGTTTTGCCACCAAGTACTAAGTCATGTTTTGCAGAGGGGTCAAATACTTATTTCCCTCATTAAAATGCATATCAATTTATAATATTTTTGAAATGCGTTTTTCTGGATTTTTTTTTTGTTATTATGTCTCTCACTGTTCAAATAAACCTACCATTAAAATTATAGACTGATCATTTCTTTGTCAGTTTGCAAACGTACAAAATCAGCAGGGGATCAAATACTTTTTTCCCTCACTGTAACATTACAGTATGATATTCTAATGAGGCAACCACTAACATTACAGTATGATATTCTAATGAGGCAACCAATAATACTACAGTATGATATTCTATAATTTTAATGAGGCAACCACTAACATTACAATGATATTCTAACGAGGCAACCACTAACATTACAGTATGATTTTCTAATATTCTAATGAGGCAACCACTAACATTACAGTATGATATTCTAATATTCTAATGAGGCAACCACTAACATAACAATATTCTAATGAGGCAACCACTAACATTACAGTATGATATTATAATGAGGCAACCACTAACATTCCAGTATGATATTCTAATATTCTAATGAGGCAACCACTAACATTACAGTATGATATTCTAATGAGGCAACCACTAACATTACAGTATGATATTCTAATGAGGCAACCACTAACATTACAGTATAATATTCTAATGAGGCAACCACTAACATTACAGTATGATATTCTAATATTCTAATGCCAGTGAGCAAATCTCCAATCTCCACCCTATTCCCTATGTAGTGCACTACTTTAGATCTGGTCAGAAGTAGCCTAGTGCACTACGTAGGGAACAGGGTGTCATTTGGGCCAGAGCCAGTAACTCCCCTGGGTATGAATTGTCTCTCTATCTTATCTGTCTTCTATATTATGTTCTCCTCTCCTCCTCTCTTCTCTCCTCTATTCACTCTATTCTATCATCCACACCACATGCCAGCTTCAACACAATCCATTTACAAGTTAAAGACACACCTTGGAATAAATAGCAAAGGAAAACTACTACTAGATGGATTTTTTATTTCCCATCACCATGAATCATATTTAATAACTGAACAGTAGCAGACCTAACTTCATCTGTTCCTGACTCTGGGTAGTGGATTAAAAAGACCATCAATCTCCAATGATATTAAAGTACAATTCTGAACATTACTGATATACTGAGTGGCAAGTCAAGATATCTGCTGTTTTTATTGTTTGGTTAATATCACCACCTGCTGGACAGGTTTAATGTTGCTTGACTGAGCAGTATGGGAGAATAAAAGATGCCAAATTTAGGGCCGGTTTCCCAGACATCTCCATTGAACATGCTTTTTAGTCTAGGACTAGGCTTCATCTGTGTCCGGGAAACCGGCCCATATAGTTCAATTAGCAAGTAAGTAACACTACCTGTTCCATGATACTGAGGAAAATTACATTGAGACAGAGAACCAATTGAGAAAACATTTCAATGGTTCTGAATGACAACCAACATACATTAACAGCATACATCATGATTAATGTAAATGTATAAGATTAAAACGTTGCACTTACAAATAATATGAATGCATTGAATTGTAATGCATAACATCTTCTGAAGATCAAATCAATCAAATCATTGTACATAAAAACAGAGCAGAATGAATCATCACATCTGGGGACCATCACCACCAGCATGACTAGTATCTATTTGGACCCTACTACAGTTTAACCAGCTCAGCTATAGACTACACCAGCATGACTAGTATCTATGTGGACCCTACTACAGTTTAACCAGCTCAGCAGTACCATAGAGATTAAACCCAGGATAGAGGGGCTGAGTGAATGTGGTCTGGACTCTGTGGAGGAGGGTCATTGTGTCAGAGACACTGTAGAAGGACAGAGTACCTGCCTTGTGATCCAGGTACACTCCTATTCTGGAGGACTGAGGGCCTGATACGTTTGTCCCAACATTATTGTGTCTGAAACAATAACCACCACTATAGTACTGTAAACTCCAGGACTTGTTATCGCGTCCAAATCCACCATCTGTCCCTGTTCTGCTGATGTCTTTATATGAGACTGCTGTAACACGCCGCCCACTCCACTCCACCTCCCAGTAACAGCGTCCAGACAGACCCTCTCTACACAGAACCATCAAGTCGTTTGTGAATCTGTCTGGATGAACAGGATATGGTTGGACTTGGCCTGTATAGGTCACCTTTCTGTTCCCTTCAGAGAGAGAGAGGTGTGTGCCTGCTGTGTTTGGGTCCAGTGTGAGCTGACAGGAATCTGGGAGAAGAGCAGAGCAGAGACCAATGAGGGGAGTTAGAACAATAAGTGAAGTCAGATACTGTATCTACCCTGTCTTTGATTAGAGCACAGCAGAGATCAAATCAGAGAAATATGAGGAGTCAGATAGATACCCAGTCTTTGATTAGATCTACTAATGCTATATATTTCTAGAGGGATTGTTAGGAGTGTCAGTAAAAAGAGACTGTTAGTTACTTCAGAATAAAGAGACTCACATTGTAAGAACTGTTCTCTGGTCTTGGGCTCTGGAGGCAGTACAACATCCACTATATTCACTACAGACACACAAACACATTCACAGAGAGAGGGAATGTTATCATCATACCATATTCCACATGTATATGACTAGTAGGGAACTTTCAATGGTCTAAAGTTGATGTTCTTATTATTTTCAACACACCTGTAGTGGAGATCTTGGTCCATTCTCCTTTAAGGACGTCTTCTAGTTTCTCTCTCAGTTCAGACACAGTCTTACTCACATCTCCAAAGTACTGAAGAGGACGGACAACGATGCTGGGTAAGTCTGAAGATACACTGGTACCGGAGAGAGACTGATAACTCTGGAGACAGAGACAGAGAGAGAGAGAGAGAGAGAGAGAGAGAGAGAGAGAGAGAGAGAGAGAGAGAGAGAGAGAGAGGGAGCAGAACCAAATGATTGAGAGTTTTAATTTCATATCACATGTATCAAGGCAGTTGAGTTACCTGGAGGAAATGGATGTGATCCTCTGTGTGTGAGAGCTGCTCCAGCTCAGTGCTTCTCTTCCTCAGCTCAGCTATCTCCTGCTCCAGTTGCTCCAGGAGTCCTTCAGCTTGACTCACTTGAGCCTTCTCTTGGGCTCTGATCAGCTCCTTCACCTCAGAGCGCCTTCTCTCAATGGAGTGGATCAGCTCAGTAAAGATCTTATCACTGTCCTCCACTGCTGCCTGTGCAGAGCGCTGTTGAGAGAGAGAGAGAGACTGACTTGTCTTACTTTAATGAGCCATCCTCATTACACTAACACCCCCACCCCTAAAAGCACATTGCGTGCCACCACAACCTCCACACAATCACATTATCCAGTACCCAACACCACAGTACAATACACCAACCAGCACCACATTCCAACCGTCCATCCAACCCCTCCTCTCCAGCCGTACAGACAGCCCCCCTGAGCCCCCATACCTCCTGAAACATCTCCACACTGTTGATCATTTTGTACAACTCAAACTCAACCCTAAGGCGTCAACAGTAATGGCATTACCCTGGCAACACAGAAAAAACATGATGAACAGTCTGTCATTGCAGAAAACGGACACCCCTCCCCAACTCCCAGGTCAACCCGAGCCAACCAGCTATTGGTGTCCAGGGCTCCATGTAATACCCTCCACTGGACGACCCCTGACCTTTCCAGCACTGGGAGCTTATAGAGCACCCTCCACCTATACCCTGCCATGCTCTCAGCCCCCACAACCCCCTGCCACTGATGCCCCTTCACTCCCACTAAGCTCAGAGTGTTAAAAGTCAGTAAGTCCTCCAGACTCTCCTGCCAGTCCCCAGTCTCTGCTGTCACTTGCAGTGGTGGAAACGGTGGTGGCCCCTCAGGCTGCTCCAGCCCTCAGTACTGCAGCATAGAAATCAGAGACCCCTGCTGTATTGAGTCTCTCCGGCCGCATGGTCTCTCCTATCATTGCTACGCAGACGACACACAATTAATTTTCTCTTTTCCCCCTTCTGATAACCAGGTGGCGAATCGCATCTCTGCATGTCTGGCAGACATATCAGTGTGGATGACGGATCACCACCTCAAGCTGAACCTCGGCAAGACGGAGCTGCTCTTCCTCCCGGGGAAGGACTGCCCGCTCCATGATCTCGCCATCACGGTTGACAACTCCATTGTGTCCTCCTCCCAGAGTGCAAAGAACCTTGGCGTGACCCTGGACAACACCCTGTCATTCTCTGCTAACATCAAAGCGGTGACCCGATCCTGCAGGTTCATGCTTTACAACATTCGACCCTACCTTACACAGAAAGCGGCACAGGTCCTAATCCAGGCACTTGTCATCTCCCGTCTGGATTACTGCAACTCGCTGTTGGCTGGGCTCCCTGCCTGTGCCATTAAACCCCTACAACTTATCCAGAACGCTGCAGCCCGTCTGGTGTTCAACCTTCCCAAGTTCTCTCATGTCACCCCGCTCCTCCGCACACTCCACTGGCTTCCAGTTGAAGCTCGCATCTACTACAAAACCATGGTGCTTGCCTACGGAGCTGTGAGGGGAACGGCACCTCCTTACCTTCAGGCTCTGATCAGACCCTACACCCAAACGAGGGCACTACGTTCATCCACCTCTGGCCTGCTAGCCCCCCTACCTCTACGGAAGCACAGTTCCCGCTCAGCCCAGTCAAAGCTATTCGCTGCTCTGGCACCCCAATGGTGGAACAAGCTCCCTCACGACGCCAGGACAGCGGAGTCACTGACCACCTTCCGGAGACACTTGAAACCCCACCTCTTTAAGGAATACCTGCAATAGTATAATAGTTATCCTTCTACCCCCCCTTTACTACCACTGTCTTTTGTCTAAACTAACACCTGACTTATTTCACCTGCTAGCACTGACTTGTTTAAAGAAATGTACTTATTGTGATTGAGATGTAGTTGTCCCACTGGCTATCCTAAGTTGAATGCACCAATTTGTAAGTCGCTCTGGATAAGAGCGTCTGCTAAATAACATAAATATCAAATGTGCATGAAGAGCTGCTGATCCAGACCCAAACCACCAGCCCTCCTCAACAGAGCACATGCTGGTTCCCTCCAGCCCACCTCCGAAGGGTACAGTAGCAACACACGTCTTGTCCAATAATTTCCCAGACCTTTTAAAAAAAAATCAGAGGCAGACCGTCTGAGAGATGGCAGCTGAGAGTTTGTGAAAGGCCAGGGAAATGTCAATTTGATTTCTCTGTGACAGAGAGAGTTTGGAAAGGTCTGTGAGCAGAACCTGAGAACACCCAGGATCACAGAGTTCTGACCTCTATAAATCAGAGTACAACTCCACAGCCGCAGCCTCATCTCCCCACAACAGAAGTTACCCACCCATCAGGCTCCCTCCTCTCCCCCACAACAGAAGTTACTCCCCCTTCTGCTGTCCCCACCTCTCCCAAAAGCCTTGGAAGTTTGAGCAAAAAGTGACATCTTGGAAGAGCTTTACATGGAATTTCCAATAGGACACCTGCCTGGGCCCTGGTGAATCAGAACTGTACTAGGTGCAGACACATTTTGGAAAGCAAAGACAAGGAAATTGATTTTTGCTCTAACCACTAACAACCTACCCTTACACACCTCTTTTGCTACCCCTGCACTAAGATTTCTGCCATGGCTCAGCACCTGCGCCCCCTTCCACCAGACCCCCAATACACTTCATTCATCACATCACTGTGTGTCTCTTGCAAAAAAAATCACGTTTAAATGTTTTTGTTTGACATATTCCCCCAGTCTCTGCCGCCGTTCATGTTAAGGAAGTCTAACCGTGAAATCTCCATAAGAGGTGGGAGGGAAATCACCACAATCAGAAACCAGTAGAGAAGCCCATAAAGCCGCCATGCCAGAAAAAACCATCCATTTAAGCAGATTCTGAAGACATGCCCTTAAGAACCCATGACCCATTTTCTCAGCCTATACCGCTTCCTGGGTGAGAGGACACTAAACCCCTCATTCTTCATCAGGTGTTGTACTGACCTTACAAACCTTCCAGGATCAATCAAATAAGACTCCAGCAGAACCTTCTTTTTCCCCTTTAGTCTCCATCAGGAACCTAGAAAGTTCTCTCACCGTATATACTGGGCCCTCAGCCTGACTGTCTGTCAGCTCTGGATCCAATGAGCCGTCTGAAAACGAGACCGCCTTGTCCTCCGCTCCCGCACACTCACCTTCCCCCTCTTCCTCTTCCTCCATTGGCACGGTACCGTCCTCCTCCTCCCCAGTCTCTGCCCCCCTGCACTTCCCCCCTGATCAGAGCCTCTTCCCCAATGACAGGCAATATTTCCTGGGATGAGCCCACCAAGCCTTCGCCCACCGGAGTCTCTGTTACTACAGAAACCTGCCTCAGCTCATGTAGCCCAGCTGCAACCCTCCCCACCACCGCTTTCTCCACGGCCTGCGCACCACCTCTTGGCCATGCACTACTACCGTGTAGCTCAGTTGGTAGAGCATGGCGCCTGCAACACCAGGGTTGTGGGTTCGTTTCCCATGGCGGGACAGTATGAAAATGTATGCACTCACTAACTGTAAGTCGCTCTGGATAAGAGCATCTGCTAAATGACTAAAATGTAAAAAATGTACTCTCCTCCCTCCTGGTCCCCCCGCCATTTATTTTGCAATTCTGAGTAATCACTACTTTAGTACGGATTAGTAAGGAAAAACACTTTATTCAGTACTGCTGCAGTTGCTTAATAATTCCAATAGATGGCAGCATAAGACCATGAATGACATTTCAGAAGATTAGTTTAGTTCTCTCCCTGGATACACCACCACTCCACCTCACAGGAAAACTCATGCCTGAGCTTTTTACTGTCCCTTTCCACACTGCTAACGCAAGAGGAAGGACTGAAAAAGCATTTAACACATTACTGTGAAGTAATATAATGATGATTCATGTTTATTATTACCTGTTTTTATGGTCATGTTTTGAAATTATACTTCATTACTATAATGATTATCAATACGCCTGAACATTAATTCAGTCACCTCTGGTCGACAAAAACGTATTTTCCTAGTACATTTATTGTAAAATTCATCAACCAGCATCGAGCACTCTGCCTTCTCACGCAAGCGAGGGGCATGTTGAGGTAAATATGCTAACCGCGACGGTTGCATTATGTAATTTATTGGTGGGCTGGAAGATGCAGTGTTTTTTCTTTTCTATTCAGAGGCTATTTACTCCAAATATGAGATAATTTTATATAGAAGGTTTTTATAATGCATGTTTACTAGGGTTGAGGTTAGCGCATCTGAGTAGGGATTATTTGGGTTCAATACCTGTCCTACATATCAATCATATTGCTGCTTGTAGCCTATAACTGATGATCCCCACACTAGAAACACCGAAAACTATCTGTGCTAGCAAACCCTGTGTTCCACCCCTCCCCTGTGTAACCTTGAGGTTTGTTAAGAAACAAACATTTGTCTACGAAAAGAGACATGTTTAACGGATTCCGCTTGGCACCCAGCCGAGAGCACACGAAAACCACTTGCAAAATTACCAAAACTAACCAACTACTTGCGGTCTGTTCGTAAGTAATAAACGGAGGCAGATTAGCCACCACAACTCTTGTCGAAAGAGGCGACATCTGCACCAACACACCCCTCACAAAAATCCCACTCACAACAAGACAAACCTTTTTCATTAACACAACCACCGCCTTGTTCATTCTGGATGCAGAGTCCAGATGTTCCGCTCCAACCTGTTCGCCGACCATGAGCAAAACTTCCTCCACACCTTTCTCCGGAACGCACCCGAAGCGACAGCGTTTCTTCTCCACTCGGTTGAGGCCATCACGCCGCCCTAACAAACTACCCCTACTCCCCACTCAACTCTAAACGATAAACAGTGGAAACTAATAAACAAACCCTCCACCATCAGAAAATAAATTCATTAAATACGCAAGAACCAAAAGAAAAAAGAATAGTAGCCCTCCTCACGAACCACAAATCTCTCACGCAACCAACTTCTTCTTCTATGATATAATGGCGGTCCACAAACCAACGTTAAAGGTGCATGCCGCCACCTACTGTGCTGGAGTGTGTGGTCAATCACGGTTTCCAACATTTCTAAATCCTCCTACCTAACTCAGTACTTCTGAGAAAATAAAGAAGAGCCCTACTAACTTCTAATAGACCCTCCCCCATCCCCAAAATCCCTTCCAAACCCCCCCAACCCCGTCCAACCTCAATGACCCTACACTTCAATCTTTCCCTCTCTTCAACATACTTACAACAATATAACAACACATGCTCCACCGTTTCATCGACTGTACCTTCCAGACACAAAGCATTCACATGCTTGCCAACCAGATGTAATGACGAGTTCAATGTACAATGTCCTAAGCGCAATCTAGTAAACACCACATCTTCCTTCCTAATCTGACCTTTGAATTTTGGTCCATCGACCTTTCTCCCAACTGGACTATAATATAACTCTATTTTACTTTGTGATACAAAATGGGAAAAGGGGAAATTATAATAATACAAAAAACACCCTTCCAACTAACCCTACACTCATTAAATACCCACTACCCCATTCCACTACTTTAACCCTATCTGCTCCTGCACCATGCCAACGGCCTGGGAGGACGGAACACCACCACTCAACACACCCTGTAACTCCTCTGAAGTCTAATCTTGTATGCCCAAATAGTTATCTGCAGCTGCCACCACAACATCTATTTTCTGTGATTTACATTCAATTTCATTCAATTTCTGCTCTACAGTTGATAACCATTGCTATGAACGCTAAGAAGCTAACTTTCCATATATCACTCGTTGGCCTATCCCTCTGTGCTGGCACAGATCTACTACTCACAGGGATCCTCTCAGGATCTCTCACCCTTGACCCATCCTCCTCTACTTCCTTCACTGCCTCAGCATACGACACCTTCTGCACTACTCTGACTCTACTCACCACAACCTGCCTCTCTCGCACCGGACACTTCCGATCCCCAGCAACATGGGCAACCCTCCAGTTGACACACACAACTTTATCCACCGAAACTACACAATCCTCTATCCCATGCCCTCCTGCACACTTCCCACATCTTGGAATCTCCCTCCTACAAACTGCTGCAACATGACCATAAACGTTGCACCTGAATCAGCTCAGTGGATTCGGCACAAAGTTCTAACAGGATAACTGATATATCCTACCATGACTTTGTTGGGTAAAGACTCAAAACTCAAAAGGACTGACAGTGACTCCTCTGTTTCACCACGCTCACCACCAGGTCTGTGTTGCACCAAACGAAACACAAACAAATATCACTACAGGTTACCTTCACTGATTCAACTGCACCCAACTCCTTTCCCACCCACCCTGAAACTACAAATGGATCTGCCAAAAGGTATGGATCCACTTTCTCCAACAATGTATCTCCTACTGCACCAGATTCTTCTTTATCATGTCCATTGATGCCAGGCTCTGGTTCTGAGCTCTTCACCACACCTTCTACCTCACTTAACTCTCCCTCATTCATTTCCATTTCACCTCCTGAACTCAGTCTGGCGAATGGCTCACTCTGTTTGCACTTGAGTTATAACATTTGAAAGTTTTTATTCCTTTGAAGCTTTTGTTAGTGTAATTTTTACTGTTCATTTCTGATTGTTTATTTCACTTTTGTTTATTATCTATTTCACTTGCTTTGGCAATGTAAACATATGTTTCCCATGCCAATAAATCCCTTTGAATTGATTTGAATTGAGAGAGAGAGAGAGCTTCATGTTAATGTATAGGGGACATGAGTCAGTCATGATTTCTCAAGGTTTTGTGATGAGGTAGCCCCAACTGCAACTTCAAAATCTGTGTCGGCCTTTGGCCCGATAAGGAATGCCCACTTGGTGAAACGGTCAAGATGTTGGTTTCTCCTGTGGTTGACCCGGGTTCATATCTCACCAGTGACATTTACATTTTAGTCATTTAGCAGACGCTCTTATCCAGAGCGACTTACAGTTAGTGAATACATTTTTTATTTTTTATTTTTTATTTTTTATACTGGCCCCCCGTGGGAATTGAACCCACAACCCTGGCGTTGCAAACGCCATGCTCTATCAACTGAGCTACATCCCTGCCGGCCATTCCCTCCCCTACCCTGGACGACGCTGGGCCAATTGTGCGCCGCCCATGAGTCTCCCGGTCGCGGCCGGCTGCGACAGAGCCTGGATTCGAACCAGGATCTCTAGTGGCACAGTTAGCACTGCGATGCAGTGCCTTAGACCACTGCGCCACTCAGGAGTGACATTAAGCAGTCTATTCTCTGAAAGGGGTCCAGACAGCCTGTTCCCAACAGTGGGGTCAGTGGGATTGGATAGGGGCCTCTTTCTCTCTCTCTCTGACTGGAGTAGAGAAGTGAAATGGTGTGTCTCCTCTGGTCAACAATACTCACCTTGAGAGACTCCACAGCCTGTTGGAGCTCCTCCAGCTCCTTCTCTCTCTCCTGGAATCTCTGCTGGACTTTCTGCTGACTCATCCCCAGCTGCATCTGTGGAGAATCACTCTTCAATGAGCTACCAAGCTTTATTTGTCCAGTAGATCAATAGTATAGTAATGGGACATAGGGCCCATAGAAGATAGGGATTAAAATGTTGAGGAAGTGTCTGTGTGAAATTATATTATTATATTGTTATGTGAAAGATTATAGTTTTAACAGTGCACAAAACAGGAGAGCTGATTGGGTGTTTGATAACAAATTACAATGGTGTTTGACTTTAGAAAATGGTGATACATTTGGAGACTCTGGGTTAACATATCTATATAATCAAGGTTTGTGTTCATATTTGTTCTGCCGTGGATCGATATCATTTAATGATCTCATATTCAAACAGCCTTAGTTCCTACTGTATGTTTAATTATTTGTTTATCAGACAGTCACCAACAAGTAGTTCTGGTCTTACCTGTTTCTCAGTCCTCTCTGCTGCAGCTGACACTGTATCATGGCCTTTATGTTCATCCATTGTACACAGCATACAGATACACTGCTGATCGGTACGACAGTAAACCTCCAGCAGTTTGTCATGATGAGAGCAGATCTTCTCCTGTAGTTGTGCGGTGGCTTTGACCAGCTTGTGCTTCTTCAAAGCAGGAGATTCATAGTGAGATTGGAGGTGAGTCTCACAGTAAGAGGCCAGACACACCAGACAGGACATGAGGGCTTTCTGCTTTCTGGTCCCAGTGCAGAAATCACACACCACATCTCCAGGTCCAGCATAGCACAGAGCAGGAGGGGGAGCAGCCTGGAGTCCTGTCTTCTTCAGTTTCTCCACCACCTCAGCCAGCACGATGTTTCTCTTCAGAACAGGCCTTGGGGTAAAGGTCTGTCTGCACTGTGGACAGCTGTAGACACCTTTCAGATCATCCTGATCCCAGCTTTCTTTAATACAGCCCATACAGTAGCTGTGTCCACAGGCAGTAGTCACCGGATCCTTCAGTGGATCCAGACAGATGGAGCAACAGAACAGTTCCTGATTCTCTGCCATTTTGGTGCTCTCTCCCGTAGGTTAAGCAATGGCAGTGTCAAAGATTACTTTCGGTTTCATGGAACTCTACACCAGAGGACAGGGAGGGGCTTCCTACTTGACTGTGTACTCTGTATGTAGAGGGGGTGTGGTTTCTTTGATAAGGAAGTGTGACAGAGGTTTGGGTAGTAGGCAGAGATGGTTAGTATTTATGTTTGAAATACATATTTTAATTACTTCTGAATATTTTGTCATTTGAATTACACTGGGCTGAACTACACTCCAATGCATTTTGTATTTTGTACTTTCAGAATACTAAATCGTTTTCTATGCCATTTTTTATAGCGGTTCACATCTTGTGGCCCCCCCTTTCACCCTGCAATGGTATCAGAAGTCTGATAGCACTATGGTGTGATAATAACATCTGCTAAATGAATTACATATAAATGTATATGGGAAAATGTTGATAAATACTTTTTTGAGGGAAAATGTACTTGATACGATTGTAATATATTGTTGTCTCACCTAGCTGTCTTAAGATGAAGGCACTAATTGAAATTCGCCCTGCTAAATGACTAAAATGTAAATGTAAAAATGAATAATTGCAAAGCATCCTGAGTATTATTCAAAAGAGCTCCGCCCCGAAACAAGGCCAAAAATAATACCCAGTGTGCTTTGCAGTTAATTTCTTATGTTCATTTTCACATATACATTTACATTTGAGTCATTTAGCTTATCCAGAGTGACTTGCTCAACTAAGGTAGATAGCAAAATACAGTATCACTGTCATAGCAAGAAAAAAGGTTTTGTCACTGTTTCTGAGAATGTTGTTGGTGTTCGGATCGGTTACTTGCAAATGTGTTTTTGTATTTAAAATGAATACATTACATTGAATGAAATACATTACAAAATACAAGTATTTAGTAGTTTATTTTGATACATTGATCTTGATGGTATTTTGTATCTGTATTTTGTAGTTTAATCCCATCCCTGGTAGTAGAATACTCTGTCTGCAGGGGGTTTTCAGGACCAGGACACTGGAGGCAAAGGACCGGTTTAAACAGGAAAATGTCCTGGAGTTTTATTAAAAATAAATGTTTCACAAATCACTTTGAAAAGGCATTGAAAAGGCAAAATAAAATACCTATCTCTCCTCAGAGCATAATTACTGGGCAATCACTTACTGTCACAAACGAGACTCCCGCTGTTCCTCCTGCTCACCACCAGAGGGAACCCTCTCCTGAGTATTAAACCCCTGAACTACATTTCCCACATACCTGGCTCTGATTACCGTTGCACCTGACTCCCATCAGTAGACTATTTAGGTGCTCTCAAACTCTCTCTCTTTGCGAAGTCTTGTTTACCCTGGTGATCATTTCTGAGCGTTTTCGCTTGTGTCTGTCTGCCCGTGGATTTACTCTGGACTGTTTTCCCTCCGTGATTCTTTGCTGCCTGCCCTGGACTATATTCTTTACTGGACTGATTTTTGTAAGCTTGCTGCCTGCCTTGACCTTATGCCTGTACCTGGTTTACGAGTTGCCTTATCCCTACTGTTGTGTCTGCTGGCGATTGACCCTGTTTGTACGACCCAGATTGTAATAAAACTGCAAATGGATCCTCACTCTCCTGGAGCGTCATTACACTTACAAACTCAAGAGATCAGGGTGTTGTTTCAGTTCTCGGAACAGGGTTCTGAGAACTGACACATCTCAGTTTTCAACCCTAATGCTGAGCTGTTGTGACTTCTATCTCAACAACAGGATGCTGCGCCTCACCCAGAAGCTCTTTTGGCACTCCGCCTAGAACAGTTGGTTTAGACAGAGGATCAACAACAGGATGCTGCGCCTCACCCAGAAGCTCTTTTGGCACTCCGCCTAGAACATTTGGTTTAGACAGAGGATCAACAACAGGATGCTGCCCCTCGTCAAGAAGCTATTTTGGCACTCTGCCTAGAACATTTGGTTTAGACAGAGGACCAGAAAGAGGAACTTGTGCGACACACTGTTCTAATGAAGTTTTACTGGCAGAATGTTTTCTTCATTATATCTTCTTCACACAATAACTTACGTTTAGTACCTTTAAGACTAACTGTATGTCATCTTCCTTAATTACCTTGTACCTAAGTCAATTTCTGTCACCACAAATGTTATCCACAAGTTCATCTGACTGGGGAAATAAATATAGGGCTTCATTGACAACATCCTGAAGTATCCCTTTAAGAACAAAACTATAACTGAAATGTCTTTGGCCACCATACCAATCAAAACTACATCAAAAGAGTTCATCAAGAGGTCCATAGTCTTTGAGATAGTGGCTGGGTTGGAGACCCCACCAGCCACATGGTGGCTCACCAAACGGGCATAGAAAGTTGACTGCAGCAAGGTGTACTGCTTAACTAGGATGTGGCCCTAATTGGAGAGTGGCTTTAGGGTGGAGTACGCTTCCAACAGCAGGCATTCCCTTCAACATGTTACAGAAGATAATGTGGAGACAGAGATGGGCAGTATCTCTGTTAATACGTATTTGAAATACATATTTCAATGACTTTTGACTATTTTGTCATTTTGTATTGCACTGGCCTGAACCACAATCCTATGTATTTGGAACAAGATACTTTTGAGACCTGTAATTTGTAAAAACATTTTGTTGTTGTAAAATACAACATATTTTTCTATACCATTCTTTATAGGGGTTGGACATTTTGTGTTCCCCTTTCATCCTGCATTGGTATCAGAAGTCTGATGGCACTATGG
The DNA here is from genome assembly GCF_964263955.1 of Coregonus lavaretus. NCBI lineage: Eukaryota > Metazoa > Chordata > Actinopteri > Salmoniformes > Salmonidae > Coregonus > Coregonus lavaretus. Next base: position 52,798 of record NW_028158025.1, read on the forward strand.
TTTGATAAAGTGACTAGTAAATGACAGAAATGTGTACTCTGTATGTAGAGGGGGTGTGGTTTCTTTGATAAGGAAGTGTGACAGATTTTTTGGTAGTCGGCAGAGATAGTTTGTATTTATGTTACATGCATTTGAAATACATATATTAATTACTTCTGAGTATTTAGTCATTTGAATTATGCTGGGATGAACTACACTCCAATGTATTTTGAAAATACAAAATACTTTTCTATACCATTGTTTTATAGCGGTTGACATCTTGTGGCCCCGCTTTCACCCTGCATTGGTATCAGAAGTCTGATAGCACTATGGTGTGATAAGAGTGTCTGCTAAATGAACTAAATATACATGTAAAAAAGAACACTTGAAAAATATGCTGGGTATTAAAATAATGAGCTCTGCACCCAAAAGAAGGCCAATAATAATACCCAGTGTGCTTTGCAATTGTTCATTTTTACATTGTCATTTTAGTCATTTAGCAGAGACTCATATCCAGAGAGACTTACCATCAGTACATTCAACTAAGGTAGATGAACAATCTCATATCACAGTCATAGAAAGTTAAAAGCTGTTTTCTTCCGTCACTGAGAATGTTGTTGTAGTGAAGGTGTATACTAGCAAATGTATTTACCTGTATGTATTTGTATTTTATCTACATACAACTACAAAAGTATTTTGTATTTTAGTTTGATACATTAGTCTTTAGAGTATCTGGTATTTTTAACAAGATCCATTTTTGATGTACAGTATATTTTGCCCATCTCTGTGTTGATATATCGTCTCTCAGTGACTAACTGATTTGGTTATGGCTACCTAGATTCATGTGGAGATCACAACACCCTTCTCCCCCGACAGAGTCATCAGTAAGCACACACACGGCACACACACACAGACACACACAGACACACACACGGACAGACAGACATACAGACAAACAGACAAACAGACACAAACACACACACAGACAGAGACACACACACGCACAGACACACACAGACACAGACACATACACGACACACACACACAGACACACACACACAGACACACACACACACACAAACACCCTCCACATCAATGAGCCAGTCAATGTTAATGTCTCTCTCTCTCTCTCCCTCTCTCTCTCTGTTTCTCTCCCTGTCCCCTCCCTCCTCTCCTCTCTCAGTGCTGGGTCATGCGTGTGCGGCCCAGTCTGTCCTGGTAGCGGGCCTGTCTCAGGTCCACAGGAAGGGCTATCCTCTGACGGAGCAGGCCCTGTCAGGGAAGGTGCTCCAGGTGTCCTCCATGGCCTGCTTCCAGCTGGCTCCCCCAGTACATCCTACTGGGGCTGGCTGAGCACGTATTTCTGACACAACTATTGCTGCTACATTGTTCGTACACAGAGACAAACTGGGTTTGAGATTTCGAATGTCAATGGACACCATATGTAGTTAGGATGAAGTTAGAATGTGGAGTTTTGGAACCAACTGCCAACATGGAGGATAGTATTGTGAACTCTGGAAGCTAGGGTTAGGATGCCCCCTACTGGTGTATTAGAGACAGACAAGAGACGTTTGAACCAAATGAATGCTTCTTTCTCTTCCCAGTCTTGATCTCTTCTCTGTTCCAGGCTCTGTGATCTCCTTCCACCTGACACCCAGTCATATCAGAGGCATCTCCCTGCACTTCCTCCCCCTGTCCTACGGAGGGAGCTGTTTCCTGGGAGCCCTCATCATCCAGCTGGTCTACCTACTCTCTGGAGGTAAAGGCTTCACTAACAGATGCATCATCGTAACCATAGAAACTGAAGAGGAACATCCATTCATGTTGGAATGATTGATGGGGTTCTGTCTGCATTATGGTGATTCAGTCCTATGGCCACTGATAGCACTGTTCTCCTGTCCAACTACAGGTAACTTCAATCAATCAATCAATCAATTTTATTTTATATAGCCCTTCTTACATCAGCTAATATCTCGAAGTGCTGTACAGAAACCCAGCCTAAAACCCCAAACAGCTAGTAATGCAGGTGTAGAAGCACGGTGGCTAGGAAAAACTCCCTAGAAAGGCGAAAACCTAGGAAGAAACCTAGAGAGGAACCAGGCTATGAGGGGTGGCCAGTCCTCTTCTGGCTGTGCCGGGTGGAGATTATAACAGAACCATGCCAAGATGTTCAAAAATGTTCATAAGTGACAAGCATGGTCAAATAATAATCAGGAATAAATCTCAGTTGGCTTTTCATAGCCGATCATTAAGAGTTGAAAACAGCAGGTCTGGGACAGGTAGGGGTTCCATAACCGCAGGCAGAACAGTTGAAACTGGAATAGCAGCAAGGCCAGGCGGACTGGGGACAGCAAGGAGTCACCACGGCCGGTAGTCCCGACGTATGGTCCTAGGGCTCAGGTCTCTCAGTTGGCTTTTCATAGCCGATCATTAAAGAGTTGAAAACAGCAGGTCTGGGACAGGTAGGGGTTTCGTAGCCGCAGGCAGAACAGTTGAAACTGGAATAGCAGCAAGGCCAGGCGGACTGGGGACAGCAAGGTGTCATCATGCCCGGTAGTCCTGACGTATGGTCCTAGGGCTCAGGTTTTCAGAGAGAAAGAGAGAACGAGAGAATTAGAGAGAGCATACTTAAATTCACACAGGACACTGGATAAGACAGGAGAAGTACTCCAAGTATAACCAACTAACCCCAGCCCCCCGACACATAAACTACTGCAGCATAAATACTGGAGGCTGAGACAGGAGCGGTCCGGAGACACTGTGGCCCCATCCGAAGAAACCCCCGGACAGGGCCAAACAGGAAGGATATAACCCCACCCACTCCGCCAAAGCACAGCCCCCGCACCACTAGAGGGATATCCCCAACCACCAACTTACAATCCTGAGACAAGGCCGAGTATAGCCCACAGAGGTCTCCACCACAGCACAAACCAAGGGGGGGGCGCCAACCCAGACAGGAAGATCACGTCAGTAACTCAACCCACTCAAGTGACGCACCCCTCCCAGGGACGGCATGAAAGAGCACCAGCAAACCAGTGACTCAGCCCCTGCAACAGGGTTAGAGGCAGAGAACCCCAGTGGAGAGGGGAACCGGCCCGGCAGAGACAGCAAGGGCTGTTCGTTGCTCCAGCCTTTCCGTTCACCTTCACACTCCTGGGCCAGACTACACTCAATCATATGACCTACTGAAGAGATAGATCTTCAGTAAAGACTTAAAGGTTGAGACCGAGTCTGCGTCTCTCACATGGGTAGGCAGACTGTTCCATAAAAATGGAGATCTATAGGAGAAAGCCCTGCCTCCCGCTGTTTGCTTAGAAATTCTAGGGACAATTAGGAGGCCTGCGTCTTGTGACCGTAGCGTACGTATTGGTATGTACGGCAGGACCAACTCGGAAAGATAGGTAGGAGCAAGCCCATGTAACGCTTTATAGGTTAACAGTAAAACCTTGAAATCAGCCCTTGCCTTAACAGGAAGCCAGTGTAGGGAAGCTAGCACTGGAGTAATATGATCAAATTTCTTGGTTCTAGTCAGGATTCTAGCAGCCGTATTTAGCACTAACTGAAGTTTATTTAGTGCTTTATCCGGGTAGCCGGAAAATAGAGCATTGCAGTAGTCTAACCTAGAAGTAACAAATGCATGGATTAATTTTTCTGCATCATTTTTGGACAGAACATTTCTGATTTTTGCAATGTTACGTAGATGGAAAAAAGCTGTCCTTGAAACAGTCTTGATATGTTCGTCAAAAGAGAGATCAGGGTCAAGAGTAACGCCGACGTCCTTCATAGTTTTATTTGAGACGACTTTACAACCATCAAGATGAATTGTCAGATTTAACAGAAGATCTCTTTGTTTCTTGGGACCTAGAACAAGCATCTCTGTTTTGTCCGAGTTTAAAAGTAAAAAGTTTTCAGCCATCCACTTCCTTATGTCTGAAACACAGGCTTCTAGCGAGGGCAATTTTGGGGCTTCACCATGTTTCATTGAAATGTACAGCTGTGTGTCATCCGCATAGCAGTGAAAGTTAACATTATGTTTTCGAATAACATCCCCAAGAGGTAAAATATATAGTGAAAACAATAGTGGTCCTAAAACGGAACCTTGAGGAACACCGAAATGTACAGTTGATTTGTCGGAGGACAGACCATTCACAGAGACAAACTGATATCTTTCCGACAGGTAGGATCTAAACCAGGCCAGAACTTGTCCGTGTAGACCAATTTGGGTTTCCAGTCTCTCCAAAAGAATGTGGTGATCGATGGTGTCAAAGGCAGCACTAAGGTCTAGTAGCACGAGGACAGATGCAGAGCCTCGGTCTGACGCCATTAAAAGGTCATTTACCACCTTCACAAGTGCAGTCTCAGTGCTATGATGGGGTCTAAAACCAGACTGAAGCATTTCGTATACATTGTTTGTCTTCAGAAAGGCAGTGAGTTGCTGCGCAACAGCTTTTTCTAAAATTTTTGAGAGGAATGGAAGATTCGATATAGGCCGATAGTTTTTTATATTTTCCGGGTCAAGGTTTGGCTTTTTCAAGAGAGGCTTTATCACTGCCACTTTTAGTGAGTTTGGTACACATCCGGTGGATAGAGAGCTGTTTATTATGTTCAACATAGGAGGGCCAAGCACAGGAAGCAGCTCCTTCAGCAGTTTAGTAGGAATAGGATCCAGTATGCAGCTTGAAGGTTTAGAGGCCATGATTATTTTCATCATTGTGTCAAGAGATATAGTACTAAAACACTTAAGTGTCTCTCCCGATCCCAGGCCCTCGCAGAGCTGTGCAGATCCAGGACAGCTAAGCTCTGGAGGAATACGCAGATTCAAAGAGGAGTCCGTAATTTACTTTCTAATGGTCATGATCTTTTCCTCAAAGAAGTTCATGAATTTATCACTGCTGAAGTGAAAGCCATCCTCTCTTGGGGAATGCTGCTTTTTAGTTAGCTTTGCAACAGTATCAAAAAGAAATTTTGGATTGTTCTTATTTTCCTCAATTAAGTTGGAAAAGTAGGATGATCGAGCAGCAGTGAGGGCTCTTCGGTACTGCACGGTACTGTCTTTCCAAGCTAGTCGGAAGACTTCCAGTTTGGTGTGGCGCCATTTCCGTTCCAATTTCCTGGAAGCTTGCTTCAAAGCTCGGGTATTTTCTGTATACCAGGGAGCTAGTTTCTTATGACAAATGTTTTTCGTTTTTAGGGGTGCAACTGCATCTAGGGTATTGCGCAAGGTTAAATTGAGTTCCTCAGTTAAGTGGTTAACTGATTTTTGTCCTCTGACGTCCTTGGGTAGGCAGAAGGAGTCTGGAAGGGCATCAATGAATTTTTGTGTTGTTTGAGAATTTATAGCACGACTTTCAATATAGTCAACTTCTACCCAAACACACTGCATGAAGGGAATCTGGAGCATTTCTTCTTCTTCTTAGCCATGTTGATGACCATAAACACTCGGGTGTTCTGGTGGATATCTTCCAGGTCCAGGATGACAACCTCTCATGTATCAATATAGTCACTGTAGATGAGGCAAAGGACATGAGGATTTTCAGTGATACAAATTTGAGAATTTCCTTGACCCCTTGAGGTGACCTGAACAAAGTATTAATATAGTCTGTGCAGATGAGACAGGTGACAGTATTGAGACAGGTGACAGTATTGAGACAGGTGACAGTATTGAGGCAGGTGACAGTATTGAGACAGGTGACAGTATTGAGACAGGTGACAGTATTGAGACAGGTGACAGTATTGAGACAGGTGACAGTATTGAGGCAGGTGACAGTATTGAGACAGATCCACCCTAGCAGTCTCTCCTCCCCTGTGTCCCAGGAACCTAGACCTGAGTGTGGTGCAGAGTAGAGGAGTAGGAAGCAGCCTTCTGGCAGAGAAACTCCTGCAGTACAAGACCTGCCTGTGATTCCACGACACCATGGAACGCTCCTCCACAACAGTCTCCATGGAAACAGTGTTGTGACCTCTACACTACCTTAGTCCCCTGTAGCGCTGGACATCCACTTGGTTTATTTATGTATGGACTGTGTTTTCTTTTCATTGACAGTCAGTTTTAGACAGTTTAGATGGTTATAGACTTCAACCTTTGTGTTCCTTCCTGCTCCAATATAATGTGTGGGTGTATTATGTGTCGTCTATTTCTCTAAATGGATATACTGCTACATAGATGACTGGAAATAGCTGATTCATTGGGTCAATCAATTCAATAACAGAGCAATTCCAATGTCATGATGATGAGTTTTATTTTGAAAGATCACATTGATTCAGTAATTGATTCAGAATACAGAATTGTTTGTATTCATACATGTACATGGGTGATTTAAATATTCTCATCTGATCATAAATGGATCAACAATGATCCCAGTTTCTGATTTGACTGGTTTGCCAGTACTACAGTTTACATCAAGAGAAAAAGAGACCCATTTCCAGAGGATTGCAACAGCCAAGAGGTGATCAGGTAGACAGTAAAAGTCTGAAGCCTGAGTGTCAGTCTGTATGTGCCATCATGCCATCTGTTTAGCAAGACCACTAACAGATCTGGGACCAGGCTTTTATTTTTATTTTTACAATAACTTTAAAAAAGGGGAATTGAACCAGATCATAGGCCTACTGGAAGACTGTTAATAACCCAGAAGCTCTCCATCAATATGTCTGAAATGGTTGAAATCATCTGTACCTACTGGTAATTATTGAGATATGATTTTGTACCAATCCCAAACCCAGGATAAAGGGGCTGAGTGAATGTGGTCTGGACTCTGTGGAGGAGGGTCATTGTGTCAGAGACGCTGTAGAAGGACAGAGTTCCTGCCCTGTGGTCCTGGTTCACTCCTACTCTAGAGGACCAGGGGACAGATATTTCTGTTTTATTAGCATTGGGCCAAACCCTACAATGGGGGGGATAGCACTCCAAAGTCCAGGACTGACTGTTACCTAGAAATGTAGACTCTGGGACCTTTCCTTTCCTGAGGATCCCTCTATATGACACTGCTATTTCAACCCATCCACCGCTCCACTCTACCTCCCAGTAGCAGACTCCAGACAGGCCCTCTCTACACAGCACCTGTCTCCAGTAGTCAGGATAGGGCTGAGCTTTATCAGTGGCTGTCACCTTCCAGTTTACCTCAGACAGGCTGAGTTCTGGATGAGCTGTATTCAGATCCAATGTCAGCTGGAGGACGTCTGACTGATGAAGAACAAAACCCAATAAGTAAAAGAAAGAACATGTATGTTGTCTTTGAGAGGGTGTTTGAATATCACTTACAGAGGGACAACTCTTCTTTGGTCTTCAGCTAAGGAGACATTTCGAATTCTGTCACTATTAAATAATGCAACTTCATATCACATGTATCAAGGCAGTTGAGTTACCTGGAGGAAATGGATGTGATCCTCTGTGTGTGAGAGCTGCTCCAGCTCAGTGCTTCTCTTCCTCAGCTCAGCTATCTCCTGCTCCAGTTGCTCCAGGAGTCCTTTAACCCGTCTCACTGCAGTCTTCTCCTGGCCTCTAATCAACCTTTTCACCTCAGTGAGTATTCTCTCAATGGAGCGGATCAGTTCAGTAAAGATTGTCTCATACTTACTAACTTCTGCCTGTACAGAGCACTGATAACTCACAGAGAGAGAGGAGGGGGTCAATTTCCACTGTTACTGGATTCCAGACAACCTGTTCCCCAGTGTTGTCTTGGTACTATTTTCACAAGTGTGTGGTAAAATTTCACAACTCTTAGAACAAAAAACTCATCACAGATCGTCAAAAAGGCTGTTACTTTTTTCTTCAAAACTTGAAGCACATTTTCAATTGACTAAGTACAAAACACAAAACCACACAGTAACATTTTCACCAAACCTAATCAGTGTTTCATCTAGAAATACCTTTCATATAAAGTAAATGCCTTTCACAATGCAATGCTCACAATACTTTTCATATGATTTCTCTTCTCATTTGTTTAAATACATTTGACCATCACTTAATCTAACTGCGCTTAACGGTTAATCACTTAACCGGGGGTAACTGTATATGCCATGTCTGCATGTTTGTGCATTTGGTTTATAAAAGGGATGTCTAAGCCAGAGAGAGACAGCCGTTTCATGGAACTGCTCGGCTTTCGTTATTAGATAATACAAGTCTAATTCTTGGATTCAGTTTCTTGTGAGATATGTTTGAGTTGACTACTTTCATGAGTCATATATATTTCTACAACAGCAGACGGCAAGGAACTGTTGTGTCTAATGAAGTCAGGGCCATAGTTGTTGACCATGTGGTAAACAGAGGCCTTACCATGGCAGAGGCTGCCAGATTAGTTCAACCCAATCTGAAAATATCAACTGTCAATTCAATCATAAGAACATTTTCTCCAAGAAAACCGGTAAGTCTGAAGGATATGCGCTATGCTTTACCATTACATTTACAATAAATTACATGTTGTAATGCATGTAAATTCACATAACTTGTTCCAGTATTCTTCCAGTATGATCTACTGACAGTATACTCTTGTTCTACCCTCAGAATTGACAGAAGACCCCCATGGTGGTGGTCGTGAGCTGACCGACCAGCAGGAGTGGGCAGTGGTGGAAATGGTGAGGGCCAGGAATGACATACGTCTGTCTGAAATAAAGCAGGCCATTGAGGAGAATGATGACACCTTTGCCAATGTGGCATCCATCAGCCTACCAACAATCACCCGCCTTTTGAAGAGGCACCAGGTATCTATGGAACACATTGACCTGGAGCCTTCTGAGAGAAACAACTGGGGTCCGAGTATGTTCAGGTACAGCACTATATAAATACACTGTATTACTGTTGCTATTAATGCACATGCTACTTCACAATATCATAATGGAACTATACTGTAAAAAGAACTAACCAAAATATATTTTTAGAGGGTGATGGTGCTTGATGCTGCTGTGAACCATCACTAGTATATCTTTGTTGATGAAGCGGGCTTCAACCTGGCCAAAACTTGGCGCCGTGGGCGGAACCTCATCTGCCAACGGGCGTCCGTCCAAGTGCCTGGACAACGCGGGGGAAACATTTCCAAGTGCAGCAGCTATCTCTGAAGATGGTGTGGTAGGACGTAGACCATTACTTGGATCCTACCACGCTGCACACCTCATTGGGTTTCTCAATGAAATGGAGCAGGCCTGTCAAGGTGAAGGGGTCACCTATGTCATTGTGTGGGACAATGTCAGGTTCCACCATTCAGAGGTGGTTCAGGCATGGTTTCAGGTCCCTCCCTGATTCGTGACCCTATACCAGCCCCGGTACTCTCCTTCCTCAACCTTATTAAATTATTTTTTTCATCATGGAGGTGGAAGGTGTACGATCGCCATCCCCATCTGCGTGCCACCCTCCTTCTGGCCATGGAAGAGGCATGTGATGACATCAGCGCCTGCAAGGTCCCCCTGCTCAAGAAAGCACATATACATGCCCGTCTGAAGTTTGCCAATGAACATCTGAATGATTCAGAGGAGAACTGGGTGAAAGTGTTGTGGTCATATGAGACCAAAATGGAGCTCTTTGGCATCAACTCAACTTGCCATGTTTGGAGGAGGAATGCTGCCTATGACCCCAAGAACACCATCCCCACCGTCAAACATGGAGGTGGAAACATTATGCTTTGGGGGTGTTTTTCTGCTAAGGGGACAGGACAACTTCACCACATCAAAGGGACGATGGACGGGGCCATGTACCGTCAAATCTTGGGTGAGAACCTCCTTCTCTCAACCAGGGCATTGAAAATGGGTCGTGGATGGGTATTCCGGCATGACAATGACCCAAAACACACGGCCAAGGCAACAAAGGAGTGGCTCAAGAAGAACCACATTAAGGTCCTGGAGTGGCCTAGCCAGTCTCCAGACCTTAATCCCATAGAAAATCTGTGGAGGGAGCTGAAGGTTCGAGTTGCCAAACGTCAGCCTCGAAACCTTAATGACTTGGAGAAGATCTGTAAAGAGGAGTGGGACAAAATCCCTCCTGAGATGTGTGCAAACCTGGAGGCCAACTACAAGAAACGTCTGACCTCTGTGATTGCCAACAAGGGTTTTGCCACCAAGTACTAAGTCATGTTTTGCAGAGGGGTCAAATACTTATTTCCCTCATTAAAATGCAAATCAATTTATAAAATTTTTGAAATGCGTTTTTCTGGATTTTTTTGTGGTTATTCTGTCTCTCACTGTTCAAATAAACCTACCATTAAAATTATAGACTGATTATTTCTTTGTCAGTTTGCAAACATACAAAATCAGCAGGGGATCAAATACTTTTTTCCCTCAGTGTAACATCACAGTATGATTTCTAATGAGGCAACCACTAACATTACAGTATGATATTATAATGAGGCAACCACTAACATTACAGTATGATATTCTAATGAGGCAACCACTACATTATAGTATGATATTCTAATGAGGCAACCACTAACATTACAGTATGATATTCTAATGAGGCAACCACTAACATTACAGTATGATATTCTAATGAGGCAACCACTAACATTACAGTATGATATTCTAATGAGGCAACCACTAACATTACAGTATGATATTCTAATATTCTAATGAGGCAACCACTAACATTACAGTATGATTTTCTAATATTCAAATGAGGCAACCACTAACATTAAATTATGATATTCTAATGCGGCATTAGAACATTATTCCGCTGTCCTGGCGTCGTGAGGGAGCTTGTTCCACCATTGGGGTGCCAGAGCAGCGAACAGTTTTGACTGGGCTGAGCGGGAACTATGCTTCCGCAGAGGAAGGGGAGCCAGCAGGCCAGAGGTGGATGAACGCAATGCCCTCGTTTGGGTGTAGGGACTGATCAGAGCCTGAAGGTACGGAGGTGCCGTTCCCCTCACAGCTCCATAGGCAAGCACCATGGTCTTGTAACGGATGCGAGCTTCAACTGGAAGCCAGTGGAGTGTGCGGAGGAGGGGGGTGACGTGAGAGAACTTGGGAAGGTTGAACACCAGACGGGCTGCGGCATTCTGGATGAGTTGTAGGGGTTTAATGGCACAGGCAGGGAGGCCAGCCAACAGCGAGTTGCAGTAATCCAGACGGGAGATGACAAGTGCCTGGATTAGGACCTGTGCCGCTTCCTGTGTAAGGCAGGGTCGTACTCTCCGAATGTTGTAGAGCAACCACTAACATTACATTATGATATTCTAATGAGGCAACCACTAACATTACATTATGATATTCTAATGAGGCAACCACTAACATTGCATTATGATATTCTAATGCGGCAACCACTAACATTACAGTATGATATTCTAATGAGGCAACCACTAACATTACAGTATGATATTCAAATATTTTAACGAGGCAACCACTAACATTACATTATGATATTCTAATGAGGCAACCACTAACATTACAGTATGATATTCTAATATTTTAACGAGGCAACCACTAACATTACATTATGATATTCTAATGAGGCAACCAATAACATTACAGTATGATATTCTAATATTCTAATGAGGCAACCACTAACATTACATTATGATATTCTAATGAGGCAACCACTAACATTACAGTATGATATTCTAATGAGGCAACCACTAACATTACAGTATGATATTCTAATATTCTAATGAGGCAACCACTAACATTACGGTATGATTTTCTAATATTCTAATGAGGCAACCACTAACATTACATTATGATATTCTAATGCGGCAACCACTAACATTACCGTATGTAATGAATACCGTATGTATTGACTGGTCATTGAGAATGATGTAACACTTTACATTACAGTGTGTTTATTGGTGTGTAATTATTCCTGTTAGTCCAGTGGTGTAAAAGTACTGTGATGCCTCATTCTTCCACTGTACTAGCAGCAGTAACCCTAGCCAGTAATAAGGCTACTGTAATGGAAAGTGTTACAGGAAATATAAAGGAAGGATTTATACATGTCATCTATGATATACTCTATGTAATGATATGTCTATGTCTTCTATATGGTGTTCTATACTGTATGTAATGATATGTATATGTCTTCTATATGGTGTTCTATACTGTATGTAATAATATGTCTATGTCTTCTAGATGGTGTTCTATACTGTATGTAATGATATGATATGTCTATGTCTTCTATATGGTGTTCTATACTCTATGTAATGATATGTCTATGTCTTCTAGATGGTGTTCTATACTGTATGTAATGATATGTCTATGTCTTCTAGATGGTGTTCTATACTCTATGTAATGATATGTCTATGTCTTCTATATGGTGTTCTATGCTGTATGTAATGATATGTTTATGTCTTCTATATGGTGTTCTATACTCTATGTAATGATATGTCTATGTCTTCTATATGGTATTCTATACTGTATGTAATGATATGTCTATGTCTTCTATATGGTGTTCTATACTGTATGTAATGATATGTCTATGTCTTCTATATGGTGTTCTATACTGTATGTAATGATATGTCTATGTCTTCTATATGGTGTTCTATGCTGTATGTAATGATATGTCTACGTCTTCTAGATGGTGTTCTATACTCTATGTAATGATATGTCTATGTCTTCTATATGGTGTTTTAAACTCTATGTAATGATATGTATATGTCTTCTATATGGTTTTCTATACTGTATGTAATGATATGTCTATGTCTTCTAGATGGTGTTCTATACTGTATGTAATGATATGTCTATGTCTTCTATATGGTGTTCTATACTGTATGTAATGATATGTCTATGTCTTCTATATGGTGTTCTATACTGTATGTAATGATATGTCTATGTCTTCTAGATGGTGCTCTATACTCTATGTAATGATATGTCTATGTCTTCTAGATGGTGTTCTATACTGTATGTAATGATATGTATATGTCTTCTAGATGGTGTTCTATACTGTATGTAATGATATGTATATGTCTTCTATATGGTGTTCTATACTGTATGTAATGATATGTCTATGTCTTCTAGATGGTGTTCTATACTCTATGTAATGATATGTCTATGTCTTCTAGATGGTGTTCTATACTGTATGTAATGATATGTATATGTCTTCTAGATGGTGTTCTATACTGTATGTAATGATATGTCTATGTCTTCTATATGGTGTTCTATACTGTATGTAATGATATGTCTATGTCTTCTAGATGGTGTTCTATACTGTATTAATTCTGAGGATTTAAAATATGAATCTATAATCATGCTCCCTTTCAATGTCAATGTGTATTTGTAACATTTTTTGTTTGAGTCCCTTGTGTCCTGTCTTCTTCAGTTTCTCCACCATCTCAGCCAACATGTTATTTTTCCTCAGATTAGGCCTTGGAGTGAAGGTCTCTCTGCACTGAGGACAGCTATAGACCCCTTTCAGAACATCCTGATCCCAGCAGTCCTCAATACAGCTCCTACAGTAACTGTGTCCACAGGGGATGGTGACCGGCTCCTTCAGTAGATCCAGACAGACAGAACAACAGAACTGGTCCTGGTCCAGCAGAACTCCCTGCAGAGCCATTTGGACGGTTGTTCACTCTCACACAGACAGACGACACAGAGACTCAGATCAGTTTCGTTTCCACAGAAGAGAGTTTTTGGGAGGGCGAGGACTTTCTGGATCTGCCAGATAGGTGAGGTTAGAGGGAGGGAGGGAGGGACAGAGAGAGAACTGCGTTCAACGTGGAGAGGGAGACAAATATTTTAGTTTCTAGGTTAGGGCCCTTCATTTGGAATAAATCTAACAAATATGAGTTGTTAGAATATATAAAGGGTAACAGTTCCTATGAAGTACACATTATAATTATTTTAATAAGCTTCATAATGCCTTATAATACACTTATGTGTTATAACACTGATTATAAGTGTCTATAATAATTCATAAGTGGTTGTAATGGGGGGGCTTGATATTGATACAATATACTGTAGTTTAAATGAATACTGTATGTATTGACTGATCATTGAGAATGAGGTAATACTTTACATTACAGTGTGGGTATTACTGTTAGGCCTAGGGTCAGGGTTAGAGTTACTACATTCAGCAGTAACCCTAACCCTAGCCATATCTAGGACTAAAAAGAGAAGACGTTTTATAATCAGAGTTCTTTGTATCTCTTCTTAGTCAGACAGAAACCCCCCACATCTTATAGGTGGACGGGGTTATGAACATATCCAATGAATTGTTTTCTGCAACCAGATGAAATGAAACTGCCTTTCAGCAGGAAAAGCTTCTCTAATAATCCTAACCATTGCTGGGTGTCTTCAGAGACTGAGGTATAGAGACACACTGTCAAGTCAAATCATCTGGCTGTGCATTCATGTCAAAACAGTTATTATTTTCTATTCATAAAATTCTATTGTATTATATTCTTTGATAATATATTATATCCATAGGCTCCACTCTGTATAGTGTTAATGATGACTGTTTGTTCTGTACATTGATTGAATGGTTAGGACTATCTCACTGTATTCACTGTTTAAATCCCAAGAGACCAGGAGACCTAAAGGAAGCCTTCAACACTGTATCCCTTCATCCAGTCATAGTAAACAACCTCTGTCTGTCTGTCTGTACGTCTGTCTGTCTGTAAACACAGCCAACTTTTCTGCGGTGGTTGTTGTTGCTATCAGTGCTGCACAGCTATTTTCAGGTCTCTCCAGAGATGGTCGATCGGGTTCAACTCCAGGATCTGGCTGGACCACTCAAGGACATTCAGAGACTTGTCCCAAAGCCACTCCTGCGTCTTGGCTGTGTGCTTAGGGTTGTTGTCTTGTTGGAAGTTGAACCTTCGCCCCAGTCTGAGATCCTGAGCGCTCTGAAGCAGGTTTTCATCAAGGATCTCTCTGTACTTTGCTCTGTTCATTTTTCCCTCGATCCTGGCTATTCTCCCAGTCCGTGCCTCTGAAAAACATCCCCCACAGCCTGATGCTGCCACCACCATGCTTCACCATAGGGATGGTGCCATGTTTTCTACAGACGTGACGCTTGGCATTCAGCCCAAAGAGTTCAATCTTGGTTTCATCAGACCAGAGAATCTTCTTTCTCATGGTCTGAGAGTACTTTAGGATCCTTTTGGCAAACTCCAAGCGGGCTGTCATGTGTCTTTTACTGAGGAGTGGCTTCCGTCTGGCCACTCTACCATAAAGGCCTAATTGGTGGAGTGCTGCAGAGGTGGTTGTCCTTCTGGAAGTTTCTCCCATCTCCACAGAGGAACTCTGGAGCTCTGTCAGAGTTACCATCGGGTTCTTGGTCACTTCCCTGACCAAGGCCCTTCTCCCCCGATGCTCAGTTTGGCCAGGCGGCCAGCTCTAGGAAGAGTCTTGGTGGTTACAAACTTCTTCCATTTAAGAATGATGGAGGCCATTGTGATCTTGGGGACCTTCAATGTTGCAGAAATGTTTTGGGACCCTTCCCCAGATCTGTGCCTCAACACAATCCTGTCTCAGAGCTCTACGGACAATTCCTTCACCCTCATGGCTTGGTTTTTGCTCTGACATGCACTGTCAACTGTGGGACCTTATATAGACAGCTGTGTGTGTCACGCTCTGGCTCCGGGACTTTGTATGTTGAGCCAGGGTGTGTTCGTTTCGTTGTGTTCTGTTTGGTTGGGTTGTCTATGTGGTTGTTTTCCTTGTTTGTATTGAGTGACTCCCAATCAGAGGTAACGAGTGTCAGCTGTTGGCTCGTTAGCTCTGATTGGGAGCCATATTTAAACTGTGTGTTTTCACCTTGTGTTTGTGGGTTTTTGTTCCATGTTCTGTCAGTGTTACAGAGGACTTCACAAATCGTTCTTTATTTGTTGTTTTTGTTCCAGGCTTTAATTAAATAAAGTCATGTTCGCTCAACGCGCTGCGCTTTGGTCTACTCATTCGTCAGACGATCGTGACAGAAAAACCCACCACCAAAGGACCAAGCAGCGTGTCCAGGAACACACGCAGGAGGTAACGCTGGTGGATGTCCTCCTCGGCTGGGGGCATATTACGAAGGAGGAGGCCGTCCGGTACCGGAGGGCGATGAAGGGGGAGACCCAGGATGGAGAGGAGCAACGGCGTCAGCAGGGCCATCGTCGGATGGAAGAGAGGCAACCCCCAAAAAAAATTTGGGGGGGGCACATGGCTTGGGCGGCTGGGCAGCAGGAGGCTGCCACAGGGAAATTTGGAGAGGAGGCCACCGGGTTTTGGGGGCCAGAAGGCAGGTTGGCGAGGCCGGGATGGAGAGCGGAACCAACTTCCCGTACTCAGGCATGGCAGCATGGGACGGGGCAGGTTCCGCGGTATGCGGAGCAGCGTACGGTGCCACGAGTGGTCCGGCACAGTCCTGTACGTCCTGTGCGAGCACCCCGCACGTGTTGTGCGAAGGGGGGTATGCAGCCAGGACGGAGTGTGCCGGCTCAACGCTCGTGGTCTCCTATGCCTCTCCGCGGTCCCGGATATCCTGCTCCAGTATCACGTGCTGTCATGTCGGTACGGGTACACAGCCCTGTACGTCCTGTGCGGATGCCTCACACAGAGTGTGTGAGGGTAGGCATTCAGCCGGGACGGGTTGTGGCCGCTCTTCATTCCAGGTCTCCTATCCGTCTCCACAGTCCGGTGAGGCCTGTCCCTGCTCCACGCACTAAGTTAATGGTGCGCGTCGCCAGCCCAGCCCGGCCTATCCCTGCTCCACGCACCAAGCCTACGGGGTGCGTTGCCAGCCCAGCCCGGCCTGTTCCTGCTCCACGCACAAAGCCTACGGTGTGCGTCGCCAGCCCAGCCCGGCCTGTTCCTGCTCCACGCACAGAGCCTACGGTGTGCGTCGCCAGCCCAGCCCGGCCTGTTCCTGCTCCATGCACAAAGCCTACGGTGTGCGTCGCCAGCCCAGCCCGGCCTGTTCCTGCTCCACGCACAAAGCCTACGGTGTGCGTCGCCAGCCCAGCCCGGCCTGTTCCTGCTCCACGCACAAAGCCTACGGTGTGCGTCGCCAGCCCAGCCCGGCCTGTCCCTGCTCCACGCACAAAGCCTACGGTGTGCGTCGCCAGCCCGACCCGGCCTGTTCCTGCCACTCGCACCAAACCAGGGGTGCGAGTCGCCAGCCTGGTCCAGCCCGTTCCTGCTACTCGCACCAAGCCAAGGGTGCGAGTCGTCAGCCTGGTCCAGCCCGTTCCTGCTACTCGCACCAAGCCAGGGGTACGAGTCGTCGGCCTGGTCCAGCCCGTTCCTGCTACTCGCACCAAGCCAAGGGTGCGAGTCGTCAGCCTGGTTCAGCTCGTCCCTGCTACTCGCACCAAGCCAAGGGTGCGAGCCGTCAGCCTGATCCAGCCCATTCCTGCTACTCGCACCAAGCCAGGGATGCGAGTCGTCAGCCTGGTGAGGCCCGTTCCGGCTCCACGCATCAAGCCTAGGGTGCGTATCGTCAGCCAGGTCCGGTCCGTTCCTGCCTCACGCGCCAAGCCAGGGGTGCGCGTCGTCAGTCCAGATCCTACCAGCTGGGTCAGATCGGACCGGGGGCGCTACGGGGGGATTGAAGAAGGGTGGTGGTCAAGCCCGGAGCCGGAGCCGCCTCCGAGGAGTAATGCCCACCCAGCCCTCCCCTGTTTGGGGTTTTTGAGGCGCGGTCGCAGTCCGCGCCTTTAGGGGGGGGTACTGTCACGCTTTGGCTCCGGGACTTTGTATGTTGAGCCAGGGTGTGTTCGTTTCGTTGTGTTCTGTTTGGTTGGGTTGTCTATGTGGTTGTTTTCCTTGTTTGTATTGAGTGACTCCCAATCAGAGGTAACGAGTGTCAGCTGTTGGCTCGTTAGCTCTGATTGGGAGCCATATTTAAACTGTGTGTTTTCACCTTGTGTTTGTGGGTTTTTGTTCCATGTTCTGTCAGTGTTACAGAGGACTTCACGAATCGTTCTTTATTTGTTGTTTTTGTTCCAGGCTTTAATTAAATAAAGTCATGTTCGCTCAACGCGCTGCGCTTTGGTCTACTCATTCGTCAGACGATCGTGACAGTGTGCCTTTACAAATCATGTCCAATCAATTGAATTTACCACAGGTGGACTCCAATCAAGTTGTAGAAACATCTCAAGGATGATCAATGGAAACAGGATACACCTGAGCTCAATTTTGAGTCTCATAGCAAAGGGTCTGAATACTTATGTATATAAGGTATTTCTGTCTTGTATTTTCAATACGTGTGTAAAAATAAAAACCTGTTTTTGCTTTGTCATTATGTGGTATTGTGGGTAGAGTGATGAGGAAAATGTTTTATTTAATCAATTTTAGAATAAGGCTGTAACGTAATAAAATGTTGAAAAAGTCAAAGGGTCTGAATACTTTCCGAATGCACTGTATGGCAGCTAGAAATCAAAACTGGATGATCTTCAGAGATAGATGGGAGGGGCTTCGGGTAGCTGAAGGCGGGGACTAAAAACAAACAAAAGATAACTAATGTAAAATGTAGTGTCTGGGAAATGTATGTAGTATGTACATGTATAAGCTGGAAGTGGAAGCCTAAGTATTGTTTGTCCATTAGTTTAGGAGGGGTGGTAGGGTTAGGGGAAAATAATAAAGAAGGAAAATATATTTAAAATAATATTTATAAAAAATATATATGGGGGATTGGAAATGATGCAGACAATTACACAGATAGAAGCCCCAATATATCTGCAATGTTAAAGCTGGTCCTGTAGCTGTATGGTGGCTTTGACCAGCTGGTGCTTCTTCAAAGCAGGAGATTCATAGTGAGGTTGGAGGTGAGTCTCACAGTAAGAGGCCAGACACGCCAGACAGGACATGAGGGCTTTCTGCTTTCTGGTCCCAGTGCAGACATCACACGCCACATCTCCAGGTCCAGCATAGCACAGAGCAGGAGGGGGAGCAGCCTGGAGTCCTGTCTTCTTCAGTTTCTCCACCACTTCAGCCAACATGTTATTTATCCTCAGATTTGGCCTTGGAGTGAAGGTCTCTCTGCACTGAGGATGTCACACCCCACATCTAAAGGTCCAGCATGACAGTGAGCAGGAGAAGCAGCTTGGAGTCCTGTCTTCTTCAGTTTCTCCACCACTTAGGCGAGCACAGCACTCCTGTTCAGAATAGGTCTTGGGGTGAAGGTATGTCTGCACTGCACTCAATCTGGTTTATTTAGTACCCCAGCGCAGGTTAAGTAGTGGAAAGAACATGTTGGGTTATTTTGACCCAGACAGTTTGGTTGCGTGAATAACCCAATATGTTGGGTTGTTAGTATTAACAGAACACGGGTTAATTTAACCATCAGTTGGGTATTTTTTACTCTCATGCTTGGTTGACCTAGCAACTGGGTCTGTTTTAATGTCATGCTTGGTTGACCTAGCAACTGGGTCTGTTTTAATGTCATGCTTGGTTGACCTAGTAACTGGGTCTGTTCTAATGTCATGCTTGGTTGACCTAGCAACTGGGTCTGTTTTAATGTCATGCTTGGTTGACCTAGCAACTGGGTCTGTTTTAATGTCATGCTTGGTTGACCTAGCAACTGGGTCTGTTTTAATGTCATGCTTGGTTGACCTAGCAACTGGGTCTGTTTTAATGTCATGCTTGGTTGACCTAGCAACTGGGTCTGTTTTAATGTCATGCTTGGTTGACCTAGCAACTGGGTCTGTTTTAATGTCATGCTTGGTTGACCTAGCAACTGGGTCTGTTTTAATGTCATCCTTACTGTAGGTTATTTTAAGGCGTTTACATACTGTAAACTCAATGTTTCCTTATTAAATTATTCTATAATATGTAGAGTATTTATTACATATTATAATAAGGTATACCACTGTATTATAGCCCAACAATGAGACATACGTGGACTTTTAGGAAACTCTATAAGCATCATTGAAGCTACAAAAATGTCAATGTTCAACCTTAACATGTGCTAACTACGCAACAGACCAGATGAACATGAATTATATTTACTCTCATGGGTGGCTAAAAATAACTATCTGAAAGCCACACCCCTACTAAACTATGCCTACAGTCTTCTGATCTGACCTGATGGGTCATATCGCAATAACCAAGCAACAATAACCCAACACCCAGCATCCATAACCCAGCAGTTTTTAAAGAAAACAACCCAACTAAGTGACCCAACGCCTGCAACCCAACATTTGGGTCAACCAAACAACCCAGTATTGTTTAGAGTGTGGGGACAGGTGTAGACCCCTTTCAGATCATCCTGATCCCAGCTTTCTTTAATACAGCCCATACAGTAGCTGTGTCCACAGGCAGTAGTCACCGGATCCTTCAGTGGATCCAGACAGACGGAGCAGCAGAACAGTTCTAGATTGTCAGCCATTTTAGTGCTTTCACCTGAAGGTTGAGCAACAGGGTGTCAAAAATGACTTTCTGTTTCATGGAACTCTACACCAGAGGACAGGGAGTGGCTTCCTCTTGACTGTGTACTCTGTATCTACAGGTTTTTGGGGGATGGAAGTCAAGCTAAGAAGATGACGTTGCATACAGCTGTGTCCACAGGGAATAGTAACTGGATCCTTTGGTAGATCCAGACAGCAGAGTGGATATTTTAAAAGGGCCTCTGCAATGTCCATACAACAAACTGCACAGCAGAGTATCAGAGATAACTTTAATTTCTTTGAAAGTCTGAGTGGTGGGGGAGGCCTTTTAGATCTGTTTGGAGACGTTAGTCCTGGATGGATGCACTGAGGTATATAGGGATGGAAGCCATAGTGATGTGTAACCAAATATAAGGTTGTGGTAAAACATTACAACGTTTTAAAGGTTCCATAAATGTACAGTGACCTATTCAGAAGCGACAGTGGTGAATGATGAATATGTCAAATCAAAAGTTCTCTTTCATTTTCAGTCATGTAAAATGATCATAAATTGTAAAGAAACATGTGGATGCAGTGGGGTGCAAATACCTCTGTAGAATTAATTAAGCGAGAAATGGCGGTGGAAACGGCTTTATGCACAAATATTGATATAATAACCATCATATTGAAGTAAACTTGGAGTCACACGATGATATGTGGTGTGGTCCTCCCACTACGACTCGGGAAACCATGCAGTTTATTAAGCTACAGATGAAATAAGTTATGCTGAACTTCACAGGGTGGTGAAAGTTCACAGTGATGAGCTTGATGCTCCTTTCCAATAAATATCGAGGGTCTTTTTGTCCATAATAATGTCATCATGTAGGCAGCCTATCCAGAGTGGGCACGTTCGCTATATAATGCCCCCAAAACATCTGACAAAACCATCGGTAGAGTTGAAAATGTGATGGAAACCCATTTAACATAACTTTTTTAACCGGTACATGGGAATTTAACTGCAAAAATATATTAGTATTTTCTAAAATATATATTTGTATGTGCAGTACGTCATCACGCACAGCCATTTATCTTCAACACGTCAATTTGATGGAAACATCTCTGCTGGTAAAATGACCATGTTTTTATGAAGATTTTACAATGTTCACATGAAAATCTGTCGCCAGTCGAATGGAAACAGATTTTCATGCGAATATTCAAAAATCAATCGAAACACACTGCAAATGCATCCAACAAGAGTCCCAAGCTTGATGTAGTCATAGCCTGCTAGGAATATGGGACCAAATACTAAACTTTTGACAAAGTGTAATACACTATAAGTGAATTTGTCCAAATACTTATGACACCTACATATGGAGGGCCCAGATAAATACAGTATATTTATTTCTAAACAGTAAAACAGACGTGAATGAAAATACCCTCAAATAAAAGGTGACATTCTGTACTGTCACCTCATATAAAACATTTAATATCAAATCTAAAATGCTGGAGTATAGAGCCAAATTCATAGTTGAATAAATTCAAACACCAAGGGTGGGTCAAAATTATTCAATAAAACAACTTGGCCATGAAGAAGTTTCAGTAGATTAGGAACTGCTTCCTATAAAGCTATGTGGAGTATAATGTAGCTGGACATTGTAAAGTCTGCTTCCTATAAAAGCTATGTGTAGTATAATGTAGCTGGACATTGTAAAGTCTGCTTCCTATAAAGCTATGTGGAGTATAATGTAGCTGGACATTGTAAAGTCTGCTTCCTATAAAGCTATGTGGAGTATAATGTAGCTGGACATTGTAAAGTCTGCTTCCTATAAAGCTATGTGGAGTATAATGTAGCTGGACATTGTAAAGTCTGCTTCCTATAAAGTTATGTGGAGTATAATGTAGCTGGACATTATAAAGTCTGCTTCCTATAAAGCTATGTGGAGTATAATGTAGCTGGACATTGTAAAGTCTGCTTCCTATAAAGCTATGTGGTGTATAATGTAGCTGGACATTGTAAAGTTATACATACAATTATATTACTTCTTATTGACATTCAACCTGCGAATGGAAATGTAAGAAATTAATGTACAAACATGTCTAAAACAAATCCTGCAACAAAGGACCAGGTGTGAATGTTCTGGGGGGTCTAAGTCTACCCCTAACCAGTTTGAATACACTGTTTGATTTCACCCCCAGACCCCAAAACACACCCCATTCAAAACAGTTTCAACAGCCCCCCACCCGATGCAACTCAATATTAAGAAGGCATACAGTCAGTGTACAGACCAATGCACTACCCCCAGGATCACAACAAGCCCCTCACACCTGGGACCACACACACACAATGTGAATGGAAATATATTATTATATTTTTATATATTACAATCACAAGAAAGGGTGTTGGTTATTTTAGTTTTACAAATAACATTTCTTGGACATGTCCTTACTTTAAAAATAAGCATGTTTGGTCTTGTTTGAATCAGCCCAATTCTCTGGTTATAAATAAAATAACCATGATTGGCAGAATGTTTATTTCACATCTCTGGCTATTAATAGATTGCGGAACTATGAAAAATAGGGAATAATGTTCCCAACACACCCACCTCACAGTTCCTACACAGACTCTGAGGCACCATGCAGGTCTGACACCAGAGGAGGCTGGTGGGAGGAGCTATAGGAGGACGGGCTCATTGTAATGGCTGGAATGGAATCAATGGAACGTATCAAACACAAACATATGAAACCACATGTTTGACTGAGTTCCATTTATTCCATTCCAGACATCACAATGAGCCTGTCCTGCTATAGCTCCTCCCACCAGACTCCACTGCCTGACAACCATTCTATTGTCTTGAGGACTTTACAACCATTTGGTCTGATCAAAGACCAGGACACCCTTTCAAATAGATACATCCTCTCAGCCTTGATGACTAAACTAATCAAAGACTAACACACACACACCACAGTAATCTGATCATGGTGACTCCACAGTAATAACATATATAACTCTTAAGTCACCAGGTGTGATTTACCTTTTGACAGATGAAACCCTACATCAACTACTAATGACTTATGGGAGGAAGTGAGCATTTCACATATTAAGATATAATACAAGGATACTTCATTTGTGTGTTGTACTTAGTCAATTGAAAATGTGCTTAAAGTTTTGAAAAAACAGCCTTTTTGATGATCTGTTTTGAGTTTTGTATTAAGAGTTGTGAAATTCTACCACATACTTGTGAAAATAGTACAAAAGTGATTATAAAATCTATGATACATGGATACTTCCTTAAATTTACTTATTTTGTGTTATGCAGTTATGTTATTGAAACAGAATAAGTCTAATGAGAGAATAAATAAGTCAAGCCAACCATTACCTCTCTCCTCTTTCACATCCCTCTATCATCACTCCATGGGTGTGTCCCAATAATCTCTCCTTCCTCCTGAAGTGTAGCATTCCTTCACTACTCCTCTCAAATGTAAAAGCATTGGATTGGTGTTGGCATGGGGTAGAGGGAGTTTACATATACCAGTCATTTCCTTTTAAATCCATGAAGGGAAGTGGACAAGTTCACACTTAGAAAGGAGATAATAGTTCCACACCCCATGTGTCCTGATAACTACAGGAATGAAACCATATTGAGGTTGTCTGCTTTCTATACGGTTTGATGGGGAAGAGAGAGAGAGAGAGAGAGAGAGAGAGAGAGAGAGAGAGAGAGAGAGAGAGAGAGAGAGAGAGAGAGACAGAGAGACAGAGAGACAGAGAGACAGAGAGACAGAGAGAGAGAGACAGAGAGACAGAGAGACAGAGAGACAGAGAGAGAGAGAGAGAGAGAGAGAGAGAGAGAGAGAGAGAGAGAGAGAGAGAGAGAGAGAGAGAGAGAGAGAGAGAGAGAGGACATCAGGTAAAGTTCTGGAGATGAGGGAATATGTGTGCAGAAAGAAACCCTCCAGTATGGTTAACCCCAGTTAGGCCCAGTATGGACTATCAATACAAGTGACCATTTAGAATGTGACCCAGTTCAATGGGTCTTAACAGAACTGGGGGATGTCAGCCATGAAGTTGTCTAAACACAACTGGAATATAATTTGTTTGTGATTCAATGTTAGTGGATTTTCCATTAGGAACACAGGGGGAAAACCTAACACAACAACACACATAACACACAACCAATAAAAACAAAGGGGGAGGAAACCACTAAAGTCATTACCATATTGTCATTTTCTAACAACAGGGAGAAAACATGTAAAATCTAGAAGACTACTTTAGATCTGGTCAGAAGTAGCCTAGTGCACTACGTAGGGAACAGGGTGTCATTTGGGCCAGAGTCAGTAACTCCCCTGGGTATGAATTGTCTCTCTATCTTATCTGTCTTCTATATGATGTTCTCCTCTCCTCCTCTCTTCTCTCCTCTATTCACTCTATTCTATCATCCACACCACATGCCAGCTTCAACACAATCCATTTACAAGTTAAAGACACACTTTGGAATAAATAGCAAAGGAAAACTACTACTAGATGGATTTTTTATTTCCCATCACCATGAATCATATTCAATAACTGAACAGTAGCAGACCTAACTTCATCTGTTCCTGACTCTGGGTAGTGGATTAAAAAGACCATCAATCTCCAATGATATTAAAGTACAATTCTGAACATTACTGATATACTGAGTGGCAAGTCAAGATATCTGCTGTATTTATTGTTTGATTAATAGCTTGACTGAGCAGTATGGGAGAATAAAAGATGCCAAACTTAGGGCCGGTTTCCCGGACATCTCCATTGAACATGCTTTTTAGTCTAGGACTAGGCTTCATCTGTGTCCGGGAAACCGGCCCATATAGTTCAATTAGCAAGTAAGTAACACTACCTGTTCCATGATACTGAGGAAAATTACATTGAGACAGAGAACCAATTGAGAAAACATTTCAATGGTTCTGAATGACAACCAACATACATTAACAGCATACATCATGATTAATGTAAATGTATAAGATTAAAACGTTGCACTTACAAATAATATGAATGCATTGAATTGTAATTCATAACATCTTCTGAAGATCAAATCAATCAAATCATTGTACATAAAAACAGAGCAGAATGAATCATCACATTTGGGGACCATCACCATCAGCATGACTAGTATCTATGTGGACCCTACTACAGTTTAACCAGCTCAGCTATAGACTACACCAGCATGACTAGTATCTATGTGGACCCTACTACAGTTTAACCAGCTCAGCTATAGACTACACCAGCATGACTAGTATCTATGTGGACCCTACTACAGTTTAACCAGCTCAGCTATAGACTACACCAGCATGACTAGTATCTATGTGGACCCTACTACAGTTTAACCAGCTCAGCTATAGACTACACCAGCATGACTAGTATCTATGTGGACCCTACTACAGTTTAACCAGCTCAGCTATAGACTACACCAGCATGACTAGTATCTATGTGGACCCTACTACAGTTTAACCAGCTCAGCTATAGACTATACCAGCATGACTAGTATCTATGTGGACCCTACTAAAGTTTAACCAGCTCAGCTATAGACTACACCAGCATGACTAGTATCTATGTGGACCCTACTACAGTTTAACCAGCTCAGCTATAGACTACACCAGCATGACTAGTATCTATGTGGACCCTACTACAGTTTAACCAGCTCAGCAGTACCATTATAGAGCCAAAACCCAGGATAGAGTGGCTGAGTGAATGTGGTCTGGACTCTGTGGAGGAGGGTCATTGAGTCAGAGACACTGTAGAAGGACAGAGTACCTGCCTTGTGATCCAGGTCCACTCCTACTCTGGAGGACTGAGGGCCTGATACTTTAGTCCCAAAATTATTGTGTATGAACCAATAACCACCATTATAACACACTAAATTCCAGCACTTGTCATTGTCTCCAAATACACCATCTGTCTTTGTTCTGCTGATGTCTTTATATGAGACTGCTGTATAAACACCCCCCCCACTCCACTCCACCTCCCAGTAACAGCGTCCAGACAGACCCTCTCTACACAGAACCTGGTAGTGGTTTTTGAATCTGTCTGGATGATCAGGATATCGTTGGACTTGGCCTGTATAGGTCACCTTTCTGTTCCCTTCAGACAGAGAGAGGAGTGTGTGTGCTGTGTTTGGGTCCAGTGTGAGCTGACAGGAATCTGGGAGAAGAGCGGAGCAGAGACCAATGAGGGAAGTTAGAACAATAAGTGAAGTCAGATACTGTATCTACCCTGTCTTTGATTAGAGCACAGCAGAGATCAAATCAGAGAAATATGAGGAGTCAGATAGATACCCAGTCTTTGATTAGATCTACTATTGCTATATATTTCTAGAGGGATTGTTTGGAGTGTCAGTAAAAAGAGACTGTTGGTTACTTCAGAATAAAGAGACTCACATTGTAAGAACTGTTCTCTGGTCTTGGGCTCTGGAGGCAGTACAACATCCACTATATTCACTACAGACACACAAACACATTCACAGAGAGAGGGAATGTTATCATCATACCATATTCCACATGTATATGACTAGTAGGGAACTTTCAATGGTCTAAAGTTGATGTTCTTATTATTTTCAACACACCTGTAGTGGAGATCTTGGTCCATTCTCCTTTAAGGACGTCTTCTAGTTTCTCTCTCAGTTCAGACACAGTCTTACTCACATCTCCAAAGTACTGAAGAGGACGGACAACGATGCTGGGTAAGTCTGAAGATACACTGGTACTGGAGAGAGACTGATAACTCTGGAGAGAGAGAGAGAGGGAGAGAGAGCAGAACCAAATGATTGAGAGTTTCACATTAAGTTAATTTCATATCACATGTATCAAGGCAGTTGAGTTACCTGGAGGAAATGGATGTGATCCTCTGTGTGTGAGAGCTGCTCCAGCTCAGTGCTTCTCTTCCTCAGCTCAGCTATCTCCTGCTCCAGTTGCTCCAGGAGTCCTTCAGCTTGACTCACTTGAGCCTTCTCTTGGGCTCTGATCAGCTCCTTCACCTCAGAGCGCCTTCTCTCAATGGAGCGGATCAGCTCGGTAAAGATCTTATCACTGTCCTCCACTGCTGCCTGTGCAGAGCGCTGTTAAGAGAGAGAGAGAGAGAGAGAGAGAGACTGACTTGTCTTACTTTAATGAGCCATCCTCATTACACTAACACCCCCACAAGCACATTGCGTGCCACCACAACCTCCACACAATCACATTATCCAGTACCCAACACCACAGTACAATACACCAACCAGCACCACATTCCAACCGTCCATCCAACCCCTCCTCTCCAGCCGTACAGACAGCCCCCCTGAGCCCCCATACCTCCTGAAACATCTCCACACTGTTGATCATTTTGTACAACTGAAACTCAACCCTAAGGCGTCAACAGTAATGGCATTACCCTGGCAACACAGAAAAAACATGATGAACAGTCTGTCATTGCAGAAAACGGACACCCCTCCCCAACTCCCAGGTCAACCCGAGCCAACCAGCTATTGGTGTCCAGGGCTCCATGTAATACCCTCCACTGGAGGACCCCTGACCTTTCCAGCACTGGGAGCTTATAGAGCACCCTCCACCTATACCCTGCCATGCTCTCAGCCCCCACAACCCCCTGCCACTGATGCCCCTTCACTCCCGCTAAGCTCCTGATGTGTCTAACCTTGACACTGAGGGAGTCAGAACGCTGCCACCCTGACCATAAAATGTTTACTAACTTGCGCTGCAGGTCCACAAGCAGACCACCGGGGGCGTTGAGAATGGCCAATTTAAGCCATAGAGAGGATGCCACCAAGTTGTTGATGATCAGCACCGTCCCTCTGTATGCCACTTGGGAGATGAGCCACCTCCACTTCGTCAGCCTCGACACCACCGCTTGTGACACTCCTTCCCAGTTCTTCCTATCCCAACCCTCCGAGCCCAGATACACCCCAAGCAACTTGAGCCACTCACAGCCCCACTGCAACCCCCCTGGAAGCTGCGGAGGTGCCCTGTCCCTCCATGCCCCACATAACAGAGCCTCACTCTTGCCCCAGTTTACCTAAGCAGAAGACGCCCCCTCGTACACCCTCAAACTATTCTCCAGGGCCTGTAGGTTCTGCTCATCCCTAACCAACACAGACGTCATCAGCGTATGCTGACACTGCTATGCCTGTCCCCAACCCTATGCCTGGCTCCCACACTCCCTGTAGCCTCCTGCGTAGCAGGCCCAGAAAGGGCTCAATAACAAGAGTGTATAGCTGCCCTGACAGAGGGCATCCCTGGTGAATGCCCCTCCCTACCCAGACTGGCCTACTGAGCCCTCCCCACACCTTGACCATACATGAAGCCCCAGCGTACAGCATTTGAACACAGGCCACAAAATTCTCCCCACAACCAAAACAACACATTGAACAGATATTCATGGTCCACCCTATCAAAGGCTTTCTCCTGATTATGAACAGATTGTCTGTGTTTGAGCGTCCTGGTACACAGTACGTTTGGTCCTTCTGTACAATAGAGTCCAGGTGGGACTTCAGTCTGTTAGCGAGGACCTTGGCAAAGACCTTATATTCCAAACAGAGCAATGCCACAGGCCTCGAGTTCTTTATGTCGCTCAAATCCCTATTTTGGGCAGGAGAGTCAAAGCCTCCCGTCTACAGCTTAGCGACAGCTCCCCCACCCCGACGCACTCACGCAACACACGTTCTGTCCAATAATTCGCCAGAACTTTTTATAAAAATCCACAGGCAGACCGTCTGAGAGACAGCAGCTGAGAGTTTGTGAAAGGCCAGGGAAATGTCTATTTGATTTATCTTTGACAGAGAGAGTTTGGAAAGGTATGTGAGCAGAACCTGAGAAAACCCAGGATAATAATAATAATAATAATAATATGCCGTTTAGCAGACGCTTTTATCCAAAGCGACTTACAGTCATGTGCATACATTTTTACATATGGGTGGTCCCGGGGATCGAACCCACTACCCTGGCATTACAAGCGCCATGCTCTACCAATTGAGCTACAGAGGACCACAGAGCTCTGCCCTCTATAAATCAGAGTACAACTCCACAGCCTCATCTCCTCACAACAGAAGTTACCCACCCATCAGGCTCCCTCATCTCCCCACAACAGAAGTTACCCACCCATCAGGCTCCCTCATCTCCCCACAACAGAAGTTACCCACCCATCAGGCTCCCTCATCTCCCCACAACAGAAGTTACCCGCCCATCAGGCTCCCTCATCTCCCCACAACAGAAGTTACCCACCCATCAGGCTCCCTCATCTCCCCACAACAGAAGTTACCCGCCCATCAGGCTTCCTCATCTCCCCCACAACAGAAGTTACCCGCCCATCAGACAAACGTAAAACAAGGGATTTTCTTGGTTTTTCCAACCCCTCTGGTGAAACAGAGAACTGAGCCCTGTACTATAATATAATATAATGTGCCATTTTGCAGACGCTTTTATCCAAAGCGACTTACAGTCATGCGTGCATATATATATATATATTTTTTTGTGTGTATGGGTGGTCCCGGGGATCGAACCCACTACCCTGGCGTTACAAGCGCCGTGCTCTACCAGCTGAGCTACAGAGGACCAGGTGCAGACACATTTATGAAAGCAAAGACAAGGTCATTATTTGGGCTCTAAACACTAACAACCTACCCTTACACAACTCTTTTGCTACCCCTGCACTAAGATTTCTGCCATGGCATTTAATTGTTTTTGGTTTACATATTCCCCCAGTCTTTGCCGGCGTTCATGTTAAGGAAGTCTAACCGTGAAATCTCCATAAGAGGTGGGAGGGAAATCACCACAATCAGAAACCAGTAGAGAAGCCCATCAAGCCACCATGCCAGAAAAAAACATCCATTTAAGCAGATTCTGAAGACATGCCCTTAAGAACCCATGACCCATTTTCTCAGCCTATACCGCTTCCTGGGTGAGAGGACACTAAACCCCTCATTCTTCATCACGTGTTGTACTGACCTTACAAACCTTCCAGGATCAATCAAATAAGACTCCAGCAGAACCTTCTTTTTCCCCTTTAGTCTCCATCAGGAACCTAGAAAGTTCTCTCAGCGTATATACTGGGCCCTCAGCCTGACTGGCTGTCAGCTCTGGATCCAATGAGCCGTCTGAAAACGAGACGCCTTGTCCTCCGCTCCCGCAGACTCACCTCCCCCCTCTTCCTCCTCCTCCATTGGCACGGTACCGTCCTCCTCCTCCCCAGTCTCTGCCCCCCTGCACTTCCCCCCTGATCAGAGCCTCTTCCCCAATGACAGGCAATATTTCCTGGGATGAGCCCACCAAGCCTTCGCCCACCGGAGTCTCTGTTACTACAGAAACCTGCCTCAGCTCATGTAGCCCAGCTGCAACCCTCCCCACCACCGCTTTCTCCACGGCCTGCGCACCACCACTTGGCCATGCACTACTACCGTGTAGCTCAGTTGGTAGAGCATGGCGCTTGCAACACCAGGGTTGTGGGTTCGTTTCCCATGGTGGGACAGTATGAAAATGTATGCACTCACTAACTGTAAGTCCCTCTGGATAAGAGCATCTGC
Organism: Coregonus lavaretus; assembly: GCF_964263955.1. Classification (NCBI taxonomy): domain Eukaryota; kingdom Metazoa; phylum Chordata; class Actinopteri; order Salmoniformes; family Salmonidae; genus Coregonus; species Coregonus lavaretus. The sequence goes on from NW_028158025.1 coordinate 83,516, forward strand.
TAAATGACTAAAATGTAAAAAATGTTCTCTCCTCCCTCCTGGTACCCCTGCCATTTATTTTGCAATTCTGAGTAATCACTATTTTACTACGGATTAGTAAGGAAAAACACTTTATTCAGTACTACTGCAGTTGCTTAATAATTCCAATAGATGGCAGCATAAGACCATGAATGACATTTCAGAAGATTAGTTTAGTTCTCTCCCTGGATACACCACCACTCCCCCTCACAGGAAAACTCCTCCTGCCTGAGCTTTTTACTGTCTTTTTCCACACTGCTAACGCAAGAGGAAAGACTGAAAACACATTACTGTGAAGTAATATAATGATGATTCATGTTTATTATTACCTGTTTTTATGGTCATGTTTTGAAATTATACTTCATTACTATAATGATTATCAATACGCCTGAACATTAATTCAGTCACCTCTGGTCGACAAAAACGTATTTTCCTAGTACATTAATTGTCAAATTCATCAACCAGCATCGAGCACTCTGCCTTCTCACGCAAGGGAGGGGCATGTTGAGGTAAATATGCTAACCGCGACGTTTGCATTATGTAATTTATTGGTGGGCTGGAAGATGCAGTGTTTTTTCTTTTCTATTCAGAGGCTATTTACTCTCAATATGAGATAATTTTATATAGAAGGTTTTTATAATGCATGTTTACTAGGGTTGAGGTTAGCGCATCTGAGTAGGGATTATTTGGGTTCAATACCTGTCCTACCTATCAATCATATTGCTGCTTGTAGCCTATAACTGATGATCCCCACACTAGAAACACCGAAAACTATCTGTGCTAGCAAACCCTGTGTTCCACCCCTCCCCTGTGTAACCTTGAGGTTTGTTAAGAAACAAACACTTGTCTGCGAAAAGAGACATGTTTAACGGATTCCGCTTGGCACCCAGCCGAGAGCACACGAAAACCACTTGCAAATTTACCAAAACTAACCAACTACTTGCGGTCTGTTCGTACGTAATAAACGGAGGCAGATTAGCCACCACAACTCTTGTCGAAAGAGGCGAAATCTGCACCAACACACCCCTCACAAAAATCCCACTCACAACAAGACAAAACTTTTTCATTAACACGACCACCGCCTTGTTCATTCTGGATGCAGATGTTCCGCTCCAACCTGTTCGCCGACCATGAGCAAAACTTCCTCCCTACCTTTCTCCGGAACGCACCCGAAGCGACAGCGTTTCTTCTCCACTCGGTTGAGGCCATCACGCCGCCCTAACAAACTACCCCTACTCCCCCCTCAACTCTAAACGATATACAGTGGAAACCAATAAACAAACCCTGCACCATGAGAAAATAAATTCAGAAAATACGCAAGAACCAAAAGAAAAAAGAATAGTAGCCCTCCTCACGAACCACAAATCTCTCACGCAACCAACTTCTTCTTCTATGATATAATGGCGGTCCACAAACCAACGTTAAAGGTGCATGCCGCCACCTACTGTGCTGGAGTGTGTGGTCAATCACGGTTTCCAACATTTCTAAATCCTCCTACCTAACTCAGTACTTCTGAGAAAATAAAGAAGAGCCCTACTAACTTCTAATAGACCCTCCCCCATCCCCAAAATCCCTTCCAAACCCCCCAACCCCGTCCAACCTCAATGACCCTACACTTCAATCTTTCCCTCTCTTCAACATACTAACAACAATATAACAACACATGCTCCACCGTTTCATCGACCGTACCTTCCAGACACAAACCATTCCCATGCTTGCCAACCAGATGTAATGACGAGATCAATGTACAATTTCCTAAGCGCAATCAAGTAAACACCACATCTTCCTTCCTAATCTGACTTTTGAATCTTGGTCCATCAACCTTTCTGTAAAACTGTCAACTATTCATATAAATGCCGGCCCTTGTGCTCAGAGTACCATCTCTTCTGCCACACATCTATCAAAATGGCTCTGATCTTACATTTGGTCTCACCTCTACCCAGTGGAACATTAATATCAATTATATCTCGTTTCAAAGCTCTTTTAGCTAACTGGTCTACAATTTCATTCCCTTCCACACCCGAATGTGCTGGGACCCAGCAGAATCTCACTACTAATCCCATTCTCTCAATTCTCCATAATAACATTAATACCTCCAATAGCAGGTCACTCCTATTAGATTTACCAGATGATAAACTATTCAATACAGACAGAGAATCTGACCATACTATAATTCTAACAGGTTGTACGTCCTCCACCCACTGGAGGGCAACAATTATCGCCAACAGTTCAACTGAGTATACTGACAGTTCATCTGTTAGTCTTCTACATATCTGCACATCAAATTCAGGAACGTAAACGCCTGCTCCTGTGAGCCCACTATCTGGGTCCTTGGATCCGTCTGTGAAAAGCATTAAAAAAGCATAAAAACCTCTAACAATGTAATTGTCAACCAGTTTCTCTATATCACTGACTTCTGACCAATCTTTCCTTTTCCCTACCAATGTTAGATCAACAGCAGGGTCTGGGAGTAACCATGGAGGAACATCCCCTATCACCACAGAAGGGCCAACCTCCAACTCCCTCAAACCACTCTCATCAGCAAGCTTTCCAACTGTCCAACCAAAACCACTGCCTTGTCTACTAGTATATTCCCAACAGTCCTCTAGAACAGTAGCAGTGGGATGCTCAACCTCACAGCCTTTCAACCCAATAAGATAATGACAATTTTTTACGCCGTACATACAAAGGCATCTCACCTGCCTCCACCAGTAAAGCACATACAGATGTTGATTTAAATGCACCAATATATATCCTTAAAGCTATATACTGGATTCTGTCTAGCTTCTGAAGCCAAGTTTTGCCTTGTTCGATAAACTATACACCCGTAATCAGTTGGCGTCCTGATCAGAGCTCTATAAATATCCATCAACAATTGTCTGTCAGCACCCTATTCATAACCAGAGACCCACACAACCAACTACCGCGAAAGTTAATGAATGAGAGAGACAGAGACATCGTTACAACACTGTACATAGCCATAATATAATGGTTCTTCTTCTTTGGAGTTTAACGGCGGTTGGCATCCAATATGTTGTATTACCGCCCCCAACTGGACTATAATATAAATCCATTATACTTTGTGATACAAAATGGGAAAAGGGGAAATTATAATAATACAAAAAACACCCTTCCAACTAACCCTACACTCATCAAATACCCACTACCCCATTCCACTACTTTGACCCTATCTGCTCCTGCACCATGCCAACGGCCTGGGAGGACGGGACACCACCACTCAACACACCCTGTAAATCTTCTGAAGTCTAATCTTGTATGCCCAAATACTTCTCTGCAGCTGCCACCACAACATCTATTTTCTGTGATTTACGTTCCATTTCTGCGGTACAGTTGATAACCATTGCTATGAACTCTAAGAAGCTAACTTTCCTAAAGCATATATCACTCGTTGGCCTATCCCTCTGTGCTGGCACAGATCTACTACTCACAGGGATCCTCTCAGGATCTCTCACCCTTGACCCATCCTCCTCTACTTTCTTCACTGCCTCAGCATACGACACCTTCTGCACTACTCTGACTCTAGGCACCTCAACCTGCCTCTCTCGCACCGGACACTTCCGATCCCCAGCAACATGGGTATCCCAACAGTTGACATACACTTTATTCACCAGAACAATCCTTTATCCCATTCTCTTCCGCACACATAAAACATCTTGGAATTTCCCTCCCACAAACTGCTGCGAAATGACCATAAACGTTGCACCTGAATTTATGGATTTGCCACAAAAGCTTGAATCAAGATAACTGATATATCATAACATGACTTTCTCTGGTAAAGACTCAAAACTCAAAAGGACTGACTCCTCTGTTTCACCACGCTCACCACCGGGTCTGCGTCCCACCAAACGGCGGGAATCACAAACACCAGGAATCTTCAACTTTAATTGCTCCACCTCCACACTTAACGCTACCCCAGAAATCACTCCTTTCAATGGTGCCCTGTTCCTAAGAGCAAAGCAAGAAACAGATCTTGACCCAAGTTGCGTGACACGGAGCGCCCACTCCCTCTGGTCAGAAGAAACACAAACAAATATCCCAAGTCCACTACAGGTTACCTTCACTTATTCAACTGCACCCAACTCCTTTCCCACCCACCCTGAAACCACAAATGGATCTGCCAAAAGGAATGGATCCACTTTCTCCAACACTGTAACTCCTACTGCACCATATTCTTCTTTATCATGTCCATTGATGCCAGGCTCTGGTTCTGAGCTCTTCACCACACCATCTACCTCACTTAACTCTCCCTCATTCATTTCCATTTCACCTCCAGAACTCAGTCTGGCGAATGGCTCACTCTGTTTGCACTTGAATTATAACATTTGAAAGTTTTTATTCCTTTGAAACTTTTGTGAGTGTAATGTTTACTTTTAATATCTGATTGTTTATTATCTATTTCACTTGCTTTCGCAATGTAAACATATATGTTTCCCATGCCAATAAAGCCCTTTGAATTAAATTGAGAGAGAGCTCCATTTTAATGTATAGGGGACTTGAGTCTTTCATGGTTACTCAAGGTTATGTGATGAGGTAACCCCTCTTGCGACATCAAAATCAGTGAAAGCCTAATGGGGAATGACCTCTTGGTGTAACGGTCAAGATGTTGGTTTCTCTCCTCAGTAGACCCGGGTTCATATCCCGCCGGTTACATTAAGCAGTCTATTCTCTGAAAGGGGTCCAGACAGCCTGTTCCCAACAGTGGAGCCAGTGGGATTGGATGGGGGCATCTCTCTCTCTCTGACTGGAGGAGAGAAGTGAAATGGTGTGTCTCCTCTGGTCAACAATACTCACCTTGAGAGACTCCACAGCCTGTTGGAGCTCCTTCAGGTCCTTCTCTCTCTCCTGTAATCTCTGCTGGACTTTCTGCTGACTCATCCCCAGCTGCCTCTGTGGAGAATCACTCTTCAATGAGCTATCAAGCTTTATTTGTCTAGTAGATCAATAGTATAGTAATGGGACTTAGGGATTAATATGTTGAGGAAGTGTCTGTGTGAAATTATATTATTATATTGTTATGTGAAAGATTATAGTTTTAACAGTGCACAAAACAGGGGAGCTGATTGGGTGTTTGATAACGAATGATAATGGTGTTTGATAACGAATGATAATGGTGTTTGATAACGAATTATAATGATGTTTGATAATGGTGTTTGACTTTAGAAAATGGTGATACATTTGGAGAATCTGGGTTAACATATCTATATAATAAAGGTTTGTGTTCATATTTGTTCTGCCGTGGATCGATGGATAATTTGGATGGATTTGGATGGCCGTGGATAATTTGAATGATCTCATATTCAAACAACCTTAGTTCCTACTGTATCTTTAATTCTTTGTTTATCAGTCACCAACAAGTAGTTCTGGTCTTACCTGTTTTTCAGTCCTCTCTGCTGCAGCTGACACTGTATCATGGCCTTTATGTTCATCCATTGTACACAGATAACAGATACACTGCTGATCGGTACGACAGTAAACCTCCAGCAGTTTGTCATGATGAGAGCAGATCTTCTCCTGTAGTTGTGCGGTGGCTTTGACCAGTTGTGCTTCTTCAAAGCAGGAGATTCATTGTGAGATTGGAGGTGAATCTCACAGTAAGAGGCCAGACACACCAGACAGGACATGAGGGCTTTCTGCTTTCTGGTCCCAGTGCAGACATCACACGCCACATCTCCAGGTCCAGCATAGCACAGAGCAGGAGGGGGAGTAGCCTGGAGTCCTGTCTCCTTCAGTTTCTCCACCACCTCAGCCAATATGTTACTTTTCGTCAGATTAGGCCTTGGAGTGAAGGTCTGTCTGCACTGAGGACAGCTATAGACCCCTTTCAGAACATCCTGATCCCAGCAGCCCTCAATACAGCTTCTACAGTAACTGTGTCCACAGGGGATAGTGACCGGCTCCTTCAGTAGATCCAGACAGACAGAACAACAGAACTGGTCCTGGTCCAGCAAAACTCCCTGCTGAGCCATTTGGACGGTTGTTCACTCTCACACAGACAGACGACACAGAGAATCAGATCAGTTTCGTTTCCTCAGAAGAGAGTTTGTGGAGGGGAGGGACTTCCTGGTTCTGCCAGAGGGGTGGGGTTAAAAGGAGGGAGGGAGGGGTTAGAGGAATGGAGGAAGAGAGAGAGGAACTGTATGCAACAGGAAGAGGGAGACAAATAGTTTTGTTCCTAGGTTACAGTCCTTAACATGGAACAAATGAAATAATGAATCTTAAAATGTGAGTTGTTAGAATATATAAAGGATAACAGTTTCTATGAAGTACATAGGTATAATTATTTTAATGACCTTTATAATGCCTTATAATACACTTACTTGTTTAAATTAAGCAATAAGGCCTGAGGAGGTGTTGTATATGGCCAATATACAGTACCACAGCTAAGAGCTGTTCTTAGGCACAACGCAACGCGGATTGAGAATTATGGAACATTTCAAAAATCAAATCACATTTTATTGGTCGCATAAATATATTTAGCAGATGTTATTGTGGGTGTAGGGTGTTCCTGGCTCCAACAGTGCAGTAATAACTTACAATACACAACAATACACACTAATCTAAAAAGTAAAGGAATGGAATTAAGAAATATGAAAAGATTAGGACAAGCAATGTTAGAGTCCGGAGTGTGTGTGTGTTTATATATATATATATATATATATATATATATATATATATATATATATATATATATATGAGAGATCAGCATGCTTTTCTGTATAAATATATATATTGATCAGTGTGTTTTTCTATAACAACTTGGTACCACAATTCTTGAACCCTTAAACAGAATTCCATCAAGTCCAGTTAGCTCATCCCTGTATTGACCATAAGGGTATGGTATAGCTTGTACAGACTACCTGCATGTTATGGCTTGAATCACCTTTTGCAAACACTCATCTTCTGCAGTAGCACGTGAAATAACTGTCCACATTTCATCTGAGACTGGGCAACTCTCTCTGATAAGGTTTACATGTATGGTCTCGTCCTGCTCATATATATCTGGTTTGGTTCTGAGCTGTCAAAAGCTCTGGACAATGTGTCTGCCACTAACAATTCTTTCCCTGGCCTGTACTCGAGTTGCAAGTCATATTTCTGAAGTTTTAGAAACAGTCCCTGTTCTCTTGGTGGTGTGTGTGTTAGACCCTTCCTTGCAATAGTAACTTAAGGTTGATGATCTGTTTCAGCCCACACTGTTTTACCACAGATAAACACACTGAATTTCTCACATGCACATGACAGTGCCAATGCCTCTTTCTCAATCTGACCATAGTTACACTCAGAAGTTGTCAGGGCCCTGGAGGCATATGCAACTGGGCGCCACCTAGTGCCATAATGCTGTAACTACACTGCACCTTAACCTGCTTTAGAGGCATCTGCTGAGATTGAGGTTTTGAGCTTTTTATCATAGAACCTCAGTAGTGGAGCATGCATGATGTAGTGGACATTCTAATCAATAATGAGGAGAGACAGGGTCAATCACCAATCAGGATATTACTTTATTCAAAACGTATCAATAAGGTAATAAGTGAGGCCGGTCGACCCAACAGTCTTGACACAAAGAATACTAAAGATCTTTTATAGCAAAGATACACCCTCTTAGTCTACATGACAAATAACAGATGTATGGAATGAGTCAAAAGGTGAGACTTGATATATGAGAAAGGAGTATCCCCAAGCCAGAAAGCATTTGCTATGAAGACTGTTCCAACTGTATGGAAATCAGAGTTTAGCCTCCAAAACAAGCTTCCTCTCATCATTATCCATACCCCAGCCATCTCTCCCTGGTACCTCATTACACCAACTCATTCTATGGAATGCGTTCTGTAGGTTTTATCACCAAAGGCATCGTTAATCTACTGTCAGTGTTAACAGACACATGAGAGTTCTAAGAACCCTTTTCTACTGCAGAAAACAACCATTTGATGCAATAACAGTATTAGAACATCATCTAGTCATTGTTGTCCTCACAATGATCAATGCCTTGAGCTCCTCAAAACTCTTTCTGATGATTACTGTTCCAACACCACTCTGTAGTTTTACACAGTAGACTTCTCATCTGACTAGTGTGAGTTGCCAGATTAGGTACACATTAGCCCTCATAGTTAACCATCCCTAAGAACCTTTGTACGTCCTCTTGATCGGTAGGCGGTGGCATGTTCTTGATGGCGGTCACTTTGCTCTGGTCTGTCTGAACACCTTCACATGTTAGTTTTTCACCCAAGAAGGTTATTTCTGTCTTTCTGAATTCCCATTTGTCTGCATTTAGCTTTAGCCCATTATCTCTGGCTAGATCAAGTGCTGCTTTCAACCTGGTGTTGTGCTCTTCAAGAGTCTGAGCCCATATTAGCACATCATCAATGGACACTGTGGTGCCTGACACACTCTCAGATATCTGTTGGACTGTCCTGTGAAAGACTTCTGGTGCTGAAGTGAGACCAAACGGGAGCCTTTTAAATGACTAGCTACCAAAAGGAGTATTGAAAGTACAAAGCCTTGTACTCTCCTTGTCTAGACTGATCTACCAAAAACCCAGAGGAGGCGTCTAGCTTTGAGAAGTATTTAGCCCCTGCTATGTCCCTGAATATCTCCCCTCTGGTAGGCAGCTGAAAGGGTTCCCTTTTTACATGCTTGTTTAGCTCTTTTGGATCCATACACAGTCTGAGCGAGCCGTCTTCCTTCTCAACTATTACTAGTGAGTGGACCCATTCAGTAGGCTCTTCTACTTTGTCTAGGATATCTAAGGACTCTATCCTCAGTAGATCTGCCACCTACCTCCAGCACCAATGTGCATGTCCCTGAAGACCACTGGTTTTACCTGTAACCGTAACAATTCAGTCTCTGGAATGATGTTGACCTGTGCTCCAGTGTCAAGTTTGAACACAATATCAGTTCCATTAGTCTTGTAGGTAGCAGTCCTCGTCTAGTCCTGCAAGTGCGACTGTTCCCACAAAGAGGTCACCAAAAGACCCATCACTGTACTCGTTGTCACCACTGTTGTCCTGGTCCTCGTTGACACAGTGTACTTTATTTTGTTGTCTCAGCTGCCTGCATTTGAGTGAGAAGGGGTTCTTCATGCCACAGTTGTAACACTCTTTTATATATGCTGGGCACTGGCAAGGTCTGTGCTCTCCACCTCAGTTGCTACAGGAGCGCTGGTTCCCTGAAGTGGGCTGCTGTCCTTTGAAGTTAGCCGTTTAGCTGTAGCTCTTCCTTCGCTAACGTACTCCACTTTGCATACGGTGTCACTAAGAACACCGCTGTCCATTGGCCGTATGCGACTCTGAGTCACCTCTCTAGCTTGACACATTTGTATCGCTCTTTCTAGTGTCAATTCATTCTCACCAAATAACTTCTCTCAGCCCCTTGTCTCTCACCCCATGACAATTCTCTCATATCAGAAAGTCTGCAATTTGACTGAAATTACACCACTGACATTTCAGATTCAAGTCCATTATAATTTATTCTGGGAGTTCAAAAAGACAGAAATTTGACTTATACCAGTTCATAATCTGCTTGCTCTTCATCCATTAGCTGAAAGCTGTTGTAGACATCAATGGTGTCCTAGACTGTGAGAAACAGTGCGACCTTCTGTGCGTCGTCTTTTCCAGCCGCTTCTATCGCCTTCAGATAGAGGGTGAAACGCTGCTTGAACCGCTTCCATTGCTCTTCAACGTTGCCGTTCAGTTTCAGTTCTGTTGGAGGCTTTAGCTGCTCCATGTCGTTAGCCAGCTAGCACTGGATGGATGAGTCAAATCGAGTTATTTCACTCCTGGTACCATGTTGTATCTTCTTGTCTAAGAAACACTAAAGAAAACAACTGTTCTTTAAAACATAAGTACTTCTTTATTCAAGTTAACCGGAGCCGTACAAGTATCGTGCATTAAGCTGAGATCTCCCACTCTTTGTTTGAATGTTAAATGACCAGACAGAGGCATTGATGCGAGTAACCAGTCTTGTTCAGTATATTGCAATACATCCGGGTATCTCAAGTACACCGGTAAAACACTGGAGTTACAGTAATTAACATTTACCAACAGATGGCATCATTGTGCCATCTTCCACCCATAACATCTTCCCTTTTATAAAATAGGACAGGAACTGTCAATTCACTAACAAAACAAACCTAGTAGTAATTTCTAACATGAACAGTTTAGTATTTTTTGTATTTTTTCAGTTAACCACTTAACACATTTTGATACTCTCTTCACTTTTATCTCTGTCTGTCAACAATTCCTAATGGGAAACCTACAGATTAAGTTTTTTTGGTTGCTGGGACAGACGCCCGCAGCGTGAAAAGACAGGGGACTTGTCTGCGTGGACTGCGGGCTCCCGCACAGGCGTGTCACCTGACTGTCTAAGGGGAGTATTGATGGGCGAGGGAGTGGCCGACCTGTGATCCCCTGGCACTTCGCCCAGTGCCTCAGGCCCCATGTGAATTGCTGGGGTTCCGTCTTTTGTCATGCGACCCCTATGACCATCAGAGTTCTGAGTAGATCCTGGCTCAGCAATCCGAAGGTCAACCCTGTTACGACGGTGCAGTGATCCATTCACTTCGACCAAGTAGGAGCGTGGTGCCACTTTCTGTACACAGGATCCGAGTCTCCAGAGGCCCGTCCGGTCCCCTGGTAGTGGCTTCATTCGCACCGTTTCACCCACCCTGAGCTCAGGTAAGTCTTTTGCTGATTTGTCATAGATGAACTTGGAGACCTGTCTTCTGTGACGTAGCTTCACCAGCACGTCTGTCACCACACATGGCTCCAGGAGAGTGCTTGCTACTGGCAGAGCTGCTTTTAAACGCCGTGCCATGAGGCGCTGGGCCGGGCTGCTAATCATGCCTTCTGTCGGGTTATTGCGCCACTGCAGGATTGCTTTCCAGGCAATTTTCGGAACTCACTTCCGGAGAATTGGGGTCCATTATCTGAAATTACCCTATCTGGCTGTCCATAGCAGGCAAACTGAGCCTTGCAGCGTTTGATCATCGTCTCTGCTGAGAGGTCGGGGAGGAGTTCAATCTCCCAGAAGTCTGAGTAATGATCAACTACCAGCAGAAAGTCTTTGCCACTGTGCTGGAAGAGATCTAGACTTACTATCTGCCAGGGGCGCATTGTTGCTCAATGGCAGATTCATTGCAGATTGTGCATTTACTGACATAGTCTTTGATTTCACTCTGCATTCCTGGCCAATACAGTGTGTCACGTGCTTGTCTGTAACAGGCCTCACCTCCAATGTGAATTGAGTGCACGCGCGCCAACATCTCAGGGCGCAGAGACCGGGGAATAACGACTCTCTGACCCTTGAATATTACTCCGTTTTGAACACTGAGCTCTTCTTTGACTGGCCAACATTCTCTGGTGGCTAAAGCAGTTTCTTCCTTGCAGTCGGGCCAGCCCATCAGAATCACAGACCTCAATGCCTGGAGTTGCTCGTCCCTGTCTGTGTGCTGTCTGATTTGTATAAGGCGCTGGTCCGTAACATTGAGGTAGTCAAACTGGTTGATGTGTTCAACATCCACTTGCTCTGTTTGTAAGCTGCACACTGCGTGTTGTTCATGCATGGAGCGTGTGTGAGTTCCTGATGCAGTAGCCCTGCTGAGCGTGTCACTCACATACATCTCTGGCCCTGGCTTATACACCACCTTGAGGTTGTAGTTTTGTAGGGCCAGTAGCATGCTCTGCAGTCGTTTCGGGGCATTCAGGAGAGGCTTGCTGAATATAGCAATAAGGGGCTTGTGATCTGTCTCTGCGGTAATATTGTCACGCCCGTACAGGTAGTGGTGGAAGCGTTGACATGCAAACACAATGCTGAGGCACTCCTTCTCTGTCTGGGCATAGTTCTGCTCTGTTGGAGTGAGTGCCCTAGAGGCGAATGCCACAGGCTGGCCCTCTTGCATGAGGCAACAGCCCAGTCCATACTGGCTTGAGTCACTCTGAATCGTGACAGGTTTTGACACATGGTAGTATCGCAGTACAGGTGTCTGGGTGACCAGTTGTTTTATTTCCCTCACCGCTGTGTCATGTTTTGGGAGCCAATGCCAGATGGTGTCCTTGTCCATGAGCCTCCTTAGTGGTTCACACACTTCAGAGAGCCGCGGTAGGAATTTAACCAAGAATAAGTCACACCCCTTTTAACATTATTTTACAGACAGATTGTCTAATAGGCAGTCTAATAGATTGTCCTCCTTCCTATGATATTATCTTTTCAAGCAAATATGATTCCCCAAAACCCTACTCCTTTATAATCTTCTACCAGACAGCCGTCTAGTGTACATCTTATTGTACAGTTCAACTTACACAATGCATCTCTTCCCAACAATGCAATAGGTTTATGTTCTGATACCAGTATGGGTATTTTAATTTTCTTTTCATAGCAGATCTCAATTGGTTCCTTAAGAGTAATCAACTGTTTTACTCCCTCAAATCCCTATCCTAATTAGTTAATTTTACATAGTGAGATGTGTAACCTCTTCAGGCTGAACACAGATAAAAGCTTTTCCACTATCCACCTCTCCATAGTCCTTTGTTTTCACTTCAATTGTTAGAATTTTTCCCTAATTGGTGCTACCAGCTGACACCCCCCTTCGGATCTTCTAGGCACTCTAGAATCCTTGCTCCTTTAAGGTTCACCTGTCCTCCAGATGATCTTCACTTGCTCCTGTATCTTCCTCTGAAATTCTCTCTCTCCAGAAACTATCTATGGATATGAAACAACTTTTACCACTAGTTGTGGCTGGTACAATTGCATTTGACCTTGTTCAGTTGAAGCTATGGCAGTGATTGTTGATTTGGTTCACCCTGATTCTTCATAACCAAAGCTTTTCTTCTCCTTCTTCTTCTCACCAGTTGTTTTTGATTTAGTTTTCTGAGAGTTTCTTGGTCCTGTTCTTTCTTGTTGTTGATATATCAGTATTCTTCAAAAGGTTATATTCTAAGTTCTGTCCTCGAAATATCATCTTCCATCATCTTCTTACTTTTCTCTCTTTCCTTGGCCTCAATGTTTTCTTCTCCTCCAATTCTTGGGATCCTTTTCTCAGCAGTTTCTTCTTCTGTATCTTCAGCTTCTTGAGTTGTTCCTCCAGTTCTTTTACTTCTCCTAAATCATTCGCTTTATCCAGGCATGATACGCATCGATCTATCTCTCTTTCTATTTCTTCTTTGCTAGTCATTGTTGGATAAAATCCTCTTGAATTTGAAGCACCTTTAATCTCCAAGTCTTCATCTTTGTCTTCATCTTTCCGAACCTCATTCTTCTCTTAGTTTCCAGACATCTCAGTTTTTTCTTACTTCTGGAGTTTTGGATTAATCTTTCTGGTCGTCTCTGCTTCTCCTCTCTCTATTATTCTCTCTATCACTTTCATCATGTTGATGACGTCAGGGTTAAAATTCCCTCCACTGGCCATGGTTGTTCAATGTCAGGCCAACTTTTGTTCCCTTTTCCAGATAACCTTTAGTTAATAGTATTGCAATGTTTACTATTTTCAACTATATCAACAGGTGTAATTACTTTCATAGTCTTGATGTCCTTTTTCCCCATTGTAACAACTCTTTTATATTCCTTTATTGTGAATTATTTTATTTTAGACTATATAGCCTATGGCTTCCTCCCTATTTTCCTCTTTATTTTTTTTATCCCCCAAATTAATTAATTAATCAATTAATTTATTCATTTATTCATCAATTTATTTATTTATTTATTTTACTAATTTATCAAATTATTGATTAGTGGCAATCTTACCACATCCAATCAGGAAAGTAAATGCAAGTAGTCAACTTCAGAGCAATCCAAAAATAAAATACCTATAATCCAGCAACACTACAATACTCATAAACCCCATTGCTTAATAAGCATCCAATTATCTTAATTTTACAGAATAATGTCAGTACTCGATTCCCAACACAACTCTAATCAAACCCACTCATGCACAAAAACTCCAAAATGCAATTTCATCAATTGATCAGTCTTTTGCCAAGTCCTTGTCAAATTGTCATAACATCAAATATCCTGTAGGGGAAGGTTTTGTAAACATAACAGCACTAGCCTGATTCTCTTTTGACTTGATCCTGTCGCAGCAGACTCTTGTCGCGTCACACCCTGTCACATGATGTACACGTCAGCACTTCCTCTCTTTTTCTCTCTCCTCCTACTCGTCTCTCATATGACAAAAGAACAAACAAACAGACAATAATTTAGCAGTTTATGCAGTCACTGAGTTATTTCAACCATTCAATATTCCTCTAGTCACATTCGCGCTAAGAAATAAGCAAAAACTTAACTCAGGAATATTATAAGTAACTCAATAACATTTTATTTTATTTATTTAATTATTTTTATTTTTAATCCGTCAACATCTCTCTCTCATTTATCAATTCAATAGGTAACAAGAAAACAGTTTCATCGTCAAACAGCAGCCGATGTAACAACCAAATTACACCATTAGACTCTAAATGTTCCCTTCTCTTTGTTCCTTCGTTCGTCTGCGCCTCCCCGCAGAAGAGTAGAGCAGAGGAGTGGCATATTTACCCCTACGTCACTCTAGTGTCGTAAAATCACACGCATGCGCAGTCCATTCATCACTACGATTTCACAGTGGAAGGAGCTCTCTCCCCCAGCTCTCTTCACTCCAGACAACAGAACGTTAGCAGTCCCGCTATACTTCCTCTCTTTTACCCTTATAGACAAACAATAACACTTAACAGAGCTCACAAAACATCAGGCACCAAGCCCAAACTATCTAAACACAATATTGGTGGCTCGACCCATTCCAATGGACCACCAAGGAAAAAATATCGAACATAACCCGCATCAAATTTGGCATGTAGCATGAATAAATTAGCATTAGCATTAGCATGTAGCATGAAGCATTATTAGCAGGCTACATTTAGCATTTCTCCCTCCGCCGTGCCGTAAAATTCTTTGTTAGCTAAATTTGTGCTACCACGAGGTCCCTCCGGAATTGTAATGAGCGGTTACATCAAACAAATGATTCGTCAACCACCAGCTGAGCGGTAACATACAATCACAATATACCACGGCCTCAAGCCCCCAGGACTCATCTGCTCCACCTAACGTGTTACAGGATTTCTTGGCCCACCTTAGAGGTCGCCTTTACGAAAAGGGCTTCCGTTGATCCACAGCGGTTCTAAGTTACATACATATGCCTAGGCCTTATTCCTCTCAATCGATTGTTCTTGAATTCTTATTCAAGCAAAATATCTCTATAGACACTCCCCCCTTTTTGCGCTGTTTACCAGTGCAAACAAATTTAGAATGGTTAGGCCAGACCCCTAGTCCACAGCAATAAAAGCAACAGCAGCACACACCGGTCCTTTACGGTACATCTCCTGAGCGCACACACCCAAAAGCTGACGAACGAAATCACACACAAGACCGTGAGAAATCTCACCTTATAAGCCGGCGTCTTGAGCGAGAGTCACCTCGTTGCTCATGAATGAAACACTCCAGAGACGCAGACCGCCTCATCCCATCATCGTCGCCATTTGTAGTGTCGAGTCAATGTTGCTAATTATTGCTCTGAAACAAAGGAGTCCGCTTACACTGAGCTTTGATCATAAGTTTTATTTATATCACAAGATTTCAGCATAAGTTTACAGATGTATATAGCATCCGGAGAACAGAGTCCCAAAAGAATAAGTCTGTTCTGATCTTCTTTGTTCAAACCCAGTACTTATAATCTTTCCCAAAATATGGGGGGTTCCCCATACTGACCAATCCCCTGTCTACAACACACAGACTCCCTCTGTTCTATGGGGTGTCCCTCTAAAACGGCTCCCTCTGAAACTGAATAAACATCCTCTCAGGTTCCACTTGAAACATTAGCAAAGTCATAATTCATCATACACTACAAAGTGCTTGTGAAGAGCCGGGTAATTTCTCATTTTTTGGGCCATTGTTTGGGCATGTTCAAAACCCTTTATTCTGAGGGCTCTTTGTTGCTTTTTTACCTCCGAGGCAGAACATGTTACTGTACATTCCACCCACTCCTTTGCTAGTTTCAACCCTCCAGTCTTTTCCGGGCCCAAGCTCCCTACCTTTTTGCATGTTGTACAGGCCAGCTTTGAATTTTGCTTGACAAGCCAGGGGTCATAAGTTTGCTTGGTCTTGAACTGAGCCTCCGTCCAAATTGCACCTGCTCCGGGCACTGCCCCCCCCCGTGCACTTCGTCGGTGGATGGACATATGTAGAAATAAGAGAGGAGGTCTGAAATCAGTGGGGAAGGATTAGGATGATTGCACAGAAGGATCTCCGCACTTTTACATGATGGTTTTTCTAGGAGGTGGGAGAAATAACCAGGAGGCAACTTGATTTAACTCTGATCGCTTTTTTAAATGTTTACAGTGCAAACAGTGAACAAATTGTATAAATAATGCCGCGTGAGGTACCGGAGCCCGGCAAATAGGTGCTGGAACAAATGAGGTCAAATCTGAGAGGTGCCAGATCCGGCTCAAATTAAGCACTGGAACCAAGGTCTGGAGTGTATGACGTTGGTGTATTGGTACTGAATATACCAGAGATGGAGACAAGACTGATTGGAACAGAACCAGTGAGACCCAGACCAAGACTCAACCACTAGAGACCTCTAGACCCATGTGTCCAACCTGTAAGGAGACCTAGACCAGTTTAAATGTGTCTCACCTGTAAGGAGACCTAGACCAGTTTAAATGTGGACAAATGAGCCCCAGAGTGTGAACATTAATGCTAGTGTGATGATGATGCTGTCAGTACAGCATAGTGTGGTGAGTTTCAGAGTTGGTCATTAGTCCTCATAGGGGATGGATTCATTCTATGGAGTAGCAGTGGTCTTCATGACATTGTGCATGTTTTAGATCAAATCCATTGCGGTGAACTGCACAGACTCCCTAATCTACAAATCCACTTGCATCTGAAATATTGACTCACTAAGTGGTCCAGATCAGTGATTCTGCGCCTCTCCTTGATCAGACTGATCCCCTCCAACACACTGATGACGGTTTGTCACTATAGAACTGAGTCAAGCCAAGCTGGGCCAAACTGGGCTGGCTAACACTACAGAGCTGAGTCAAGCAGGGCCAAACTGGGCTGGCTAACACTACAGAGCTGAGTCAAGCAGGGCCAAACTGGGCTGGCTAACACTACAGAGCTGAGTCAAGCCAAGCAGGGCCAAACTGGGCTGGCTAACACTACAGAGCTGAGTCAAGCAGGGCCAAACTGGGCTGGCTAACACTACAGAGCTGAGTCAAGCCAAGTTCTGGAACCATCCTTGAAAGGACAATGTGTAAAGAAAATATCCCAGCCAGTCCAGTCAAGTTGTGGTCAGCTCTGTTGTGTGAATCTTGTTTCTCCATACCTCTAAATGCCATCTTTCTAGATGGTGCCATTTTCAAATAAAATAAAATAAAATGTAATTACATTTGTCACATGTGCCGAATACAACAGGTGTAGACCTTACCGTGAAATGTTTACTTACAAACCCTTAACCAACAATGCTGTTCAAGAAATAGAGTTAAGAAAATATTTACAAAAAAAACTAAATTTAAAAAACAAATCAAATCAAAAAGTAACACAATAAAATGACAGAACAATAATGAGGCTATATACAGGGGGTCATTCTTGAGGTGGAGTAGCTCTGCCAGTCAATGTGTGGGGGTACAGGTTAGTTGAGGTCATTTGTAAAGTGACTATGCATAGATAAACAGCAAGTAGCAGCAGTGTAAAATCAAAAAGGGGGTGGGGTGGGGGGGTGGGGTCAATGTAAATAGTCCGGGTGGCCATTTCATTAATTCTTCCCCCATTCGTTTGGGATTGAGACCTGCAGTCACCTTGATTTAAGACCACTTTTGAAAAGTGTTCCACAGGCAGTAAATCTATTGTAGAATAAATGGAACCTGGATCCATTTCATTCTATTAACATGGCTTGTGTGTGTTATAGCAGTAATGGGGTTAAACTGATATTAAAATGACAACTCCATAGGTGGGTACCAGGTCAGGGGAGTTCATCTCTGCTCCCAGCATCCCTGGGACAGTACTGATCAACATAGCTGACCTGATGCAGAGGTGGACCAGTGATGTTTTCCTCTCAGTGGTGAGACTTGCCCTTCCATTTGATACACTGTTAACTCATAAGATCATACAAGATGTTACAGGCTTATTGCATGTGGAAACAGACCTGCATTCAATTACTATTTAAAATCATGTTGAATACTTAATAAGCAGTGCTTGATTGAGTTTGCCTGTTGTAATGGAACCAATAGAAAAGTCCTAAAAGTACAAACATCAAAAACGTTTTTCGTTCAGTTAGTCCCTCCCTGTTTCAGCTAATTATCTTCAGTTTGGTGCCTAGTGAATACGACTCAGGTCTCTATGGAAACATCAATGCAAATTCACCTTAGGTTTTTACTCCTCACTTTCCCTTTCAGGTCTATAGGGTTTTGCTGCCCCCTGCTGGATACTGGAGCACAAGGCAGTCCCTGGCTTTCTTTGGGCAGCTGGAGGATGAGGCCCTCCTCACCTGATGTGACGGGTCCAACAAATATCCCCTGGTGAAGGCAGGGTCCTATCTCATCCAACGCTTCAATGACTCTTATGGGAGGCAGTGAGCATTTCCCATGTTAAGCTATGGAATTAATTGTACAGCATTGGATTGGTGTTGGCATGGGGTAGAGGGAGTTTACATATACCAGTCATTTCCTTTTAAATCCATGAAGGGAAGTGGACAAGTTCACACTTAGAAAGGAGATAATAGTTCCACACCCCATGTGTCCTGATAACTACAGGAATGGAACCAAATTGAGGTTGTCTGCTTTCTATACGGTTTGATGGGAGAGAGAGAGAGAGAGAGAGAGAGAGAGAGAGAGAGAGAGAGAGAGAGAGAGAGAGAGAGAGAGAGAGAGAGAGAGAGAGAGAGAGGCAGAGAGAGAGAGCGAGAGAGAGAGGCAGAGAGAGAGAGAGGCAGAGAGAGAGAGAGAGAGAGAGAGAGAGAGAGAGAGAGAGAGAGAGAGAGAGAGAGAGAGAGAGAGAGAGAGAGAGAGAGAGAGAGAGAGACAGAGAGAGAGAGGCAGAGAGTATGGACTATCAATACAAGTGACCATTTAGAATGTGACCCAGTTCAATGGGTCTTAACAGAACTGGGGGATGTCAGCCATGAAGTTGTCTAAACACAACTGGAATATAATTTGTTTGTGATTCATTGTTAATGGATTTTCCATTAGGAACACAGGGGAAAACCTAAACACCTCCCGAGTATCATTTCTTACTCGGCAGGATCCGTCCACGTTTTCGGAGGGCTCCTGGCAAGCGGGGAGTCGCCGACCCGCGTTCAATGTGCCGGTCCGCTTAGCGAGTGCGTCCCGCACGCCCCCATGTCTTCTTTTTTTTCATTTTCATATTTTTGAAAAAATAATTTTTCATATTTTTTTTTCTGCTTCAAAGTAGATTAAGTGAAGCTTCACCTCCATTCAGGCAGTTATCACACCCCCCCACCCGGATTCGACCCCACTGGTCATTTAAAGACGTGTTTGGCTACGGGCACGTGGTAAGTTATGCGTTCACCTAGTAGTCGTCTTTTTTTTCATTTTCATATTTATGAAAAAAAATATATATATATTTTTTTGGTAGTCATTTAGCAGACACTCTTATCCAGAGCGACTTACAGTTTATGATGCATATTTTCTTCATATTTTTTATTTTTTTAATATATTTTTTTCTAGCTTTATAAAAAAACAAACGGATAAAAACCTGGTTTTCTAATATGTACGGGTTCATGAGGGTTGCCTAATCACACATGTGACATTTTGGAAGGATGTGACCTTTTTAACCCTTCGAAACAGCACCTATGACCACAATGTAAGGCACTTCCGGTTGTCACAGGAAGCTGTAATTAAACACATATCCTCATTGGGACAAGCTCTTACAGAATCCTGAGTTTCAGGTCAATCCGTGAAAAACTAAACTTTTTACAGAGGGTTGAATGTAGCGTTTTCACTATCTGCTGGTGGATACATCTAAACCATGTTTAGGGTCAATCTTCCCACTTCCGGTTGCTCCAGGAAGCTTAAACTCAACACAGGTAATCCTTATAGTGGCCTGATGGGTTGACAAAGAAGACAGTTTGATATGGCAATATAAACCCACATAGGCATCAAGTTGAAGTTAGTGCAGCAGGCAATGTATTTCTATGGAAAAGAGTTCACGGTCAAATGTTTGAATAAATGCACCCTGTTTTCACTGTTAAGGATTAATTCCACATGGTCATGGGTAGGCTTGCACAGATCGGGAGAACCTTAGGAGCGTTCCTGTGGTTGAAATGTTTTTCTATCCTTACCGGATCTAATGCTCTCACCCAAAAGCACCTCAAATTTAAGACCAGGCTTCATTTTGGGCCTTGTCCTGAGACCTTTCTGGATGTCTATATTTTAGCCCAAAAAACGTCAGAGCCTGCTGATCTTCACATATGTTGCTCTTTATATGCCCCCCAACCATAATCTGGAAATATATTAATTTCAGACTTCTGGACATAAAACTTACATATTGTGAAAACCACACACAGACATGTGAAATCCCTTAGCTAGATGAGCCTCAAACATCAGAGCAATGGCCTAGGCGACAACACCTTGGGTGGGCAATTGTCTTCCAAATGAATGTTCATATATAACACGCCATTCTCCAAATCAATATTTCTATATAACATGCCATTCTCCTTGCATTATGCTGTTGGGTCAGGGAGGAGGGAGGTTGCAATGCTGGGAAAAACACCTCCACAGCAGATCAACACAGCATTGCAACATTTTTCGAATGAAAGTAACAGCGCCCTTGGGCACCCCTGTAGTTTATTTTTAGTCATTTAGCAGACACTCTTATCCAGAGTGACTTAATATATTTTTTGTGTAATTATTTTTTTCATACCTGCCCCCCAGTGGGAATCAAACCCTAAACCCTGGCATTGCAAATACCATGCTCTACAAACTGAGCCTCCTCATCCCTGCCACAATTCAGACTACTGGACATAATTATAATTCCTATCTAAACCTAACGGCTTGTGAAACCCCCACACAGAGGTGTGAAATTCCTCAACTTGAGGAGCTTCAAACATCAGAACAATGGCCTGACAACACCTGAGACATTTTTTAGGAAGATGGCATCTGCCAAAGACAAGGGTGGAAACAAAAACAATATGCAGTTTTCTTTTAAATGTGTTGTTTATTTTAAAGTGCAGATACCCAAAACTGAAATGTAAGTTGAACATGCATGGCTAAATATATTACAAAATTACAGATGTACATTTTAAAAAGGGGTTTAAGGATATTTTTGAGTCCCATCAGCTATTGGTGATTTCGTGCTGACTGGCCTAGCAACTGGGTCTGATTTAATGTCATGCTTGGTTGACCTAGTAACTGGGTCTGTTCTAATGTCATGCTTGGTTGACATAGCAACTGGGTCTGTTTTAATGTCATGCTTGGTTGACCTAGCAACTGGGTCTGTTTTAATGTCATGCTTGGTTGACCTAGCAACTGGGTCTGTTTTAATGTCATGCTTGGTTGACCTAGCAACTGGGTCTGTTTTAATGTCATGCTTGGTTGACCTAGCAACTGGGTCTGTTTTAATGTCATGCTTGGTTGACCTAGTAACTGGGTCTGTTTTAATGTCATGCTTGGTTGACCTAGCAACTGGGTCTGTTTTAATGTCATGCTCGGTTGACCTAGCAACTGGGTCTGTTTTAATGTCATGCTCGGTTGACCTAGCAACTGGGTCTGTTTTAATGTCATGCTAGGTTGACCTAGCAACTGGGTCTGTTTTAATGTCATGCTTGGTTGACCTAGTAACTGGGTCTGTTCTAATGTCATGCTTGGTTGACCTAGCAACTGGGTCTGTTTTAACGTCATGCTTGGTTGACCTAGCAACTGGGTCTGTTTTAATGTCATGCTTGGTTGACCAAGCAACTGGGTCTGTTTTAATGTCATCCTTACTGTAGGTTATTTTAAGGCGTTTACATACTGTAAAGTCAATGTTTCCTTATTAAATTCATCTATAATATGTAGAGTATTTATTACATATTATAATCAATCAATCAATCAATTTTATTTTATATAGCCCTTCTTACATCAGCTAATATCTCGAAGTGCTGTACAGAAACCCAGCCTAAAACCCCAAACAGCTAGTAATGCAGGTGTAGAAGCACGGTGGCTAGGAAAAACTCCCTAGAAAGGCGAAAACCTAGGAAGAAACCTAGAGAGGAACCAGGCTATGAGGGGTGGCCAGTCCTCTTCTGGCTGTGCCGGGTGGAGATTATAACAGAACCATGCCAAGATGTTCAAAAATGTTCATAAGTGACAAGCATGGTCAAATAATAATCAGGAATAAATCTCAGTTGGCTTTTCATAGCCGATCATTAAGAGTTGAAAACAGCAGGTCTGGGACAGGTAGGGGTTCCATAACCGCAGGCAGAACAGTTGAAACTGGAATAGCAGCAAGGCCAGGCGGACTGGGGACAGCAAGGAGTCACCACGGCCGGTAGTCCCGACGTATGGTCCTAGGGCTCAGGTCTCTCAGTTGGCTTTTCATAGCCGATCATTAAGAGTTGAAAACAGCAGGTCTGGGACAGGTAGGGGTTTCGTAGCCGCAGGCAGAACAGTTGAAACTGGAATAGCAGCAAGGCCAGGCGGACTGGGGACAGCAAGGTGTCATCATGCCCGGTAGTCCTGACGTATGGTCCTAGGGCTCAGGTTCTCAGAGAGAAAGAGAGAACGAGAGAATTAGAGAGAGCATACTTAAATTCACACAGGACACTGGATAAGACAGGAGAAGTACTCCAGGTATAACCAACTAACCCCAGCCCCCCGACACATAAACTACTGCAGCATAAATACTGGAGGCTGAGACAGGAGCGGTCCGGAGACACTGTGGCCCCATCCGAAGAAACCCCCGGACAGGGCCAAACAGGAAGGATATAACCCCACCCACTCCGCCAAAGCACAGCCCCCGCACCACTAGAGGGATATCCCCAACCACCAACTTACAATCCTGAGACAAGGCCGAGTATAGCCCACAGAGGTCTCCACCACAGCACAAACCAAGGGGGGGGCGCCAACCCTGTCACACCCTGGCTCTTGGACTCATTATGTTGAGCCAGGGTGTGTTCATTTCTATGTGTGTATTTCTATGTTGGTGTTCATTCTAGTTTGTTGTATTCTATGTTTGCCTGAGTGACTCCCAATCAGAGGCAACGAGTGTCAGCTGTTGGCTGGTTGTCTCTGATTGGGAGCCATATTTAAACTGTATGTTTTCCCTTTGTGGTTGTGGGTTTTTGTTCCGTGTTCGGTCATTGTCACCGTGGACTTCACGAGTCGTGTTTTGTTTTGTTTAGAAACTTTAACTAATTAAACTCATGTTTGTTTCTCACGCTGAGCCTTGGTCTACTCCTTACCTCGATCGTGACAGACGCCAGTCAAATGGAAACAGATTTTCATGCGAATATTCAAAAATCTGCATAAAAACAATATCCTCATCTATAAACAATATCCCAATAGAATTGAATGGTAAATTACGTATTGAATCCTTTTGGAGTCACTTGTATTGTAAATAAGAACATAATATGTTTAAGTGGCTCCAAAATGACACAATACATTATTTACCATTCAATTCTATTGGGCACAACATAATCTGAAACACAACCGAAACACACTGCAAATGCATCCAACATGAGTCCCAAGCTTGATGTAGTCATAGCCTGCTAGGAATATGGGACCAAATGCTAAACTTTTGACAAAGTGTAATACACTATAAGTGAATTTGTCCAAATACTTATGACACCTACATATGGAGGGCCCAGATAAATACAGTATATTTATTTCTAAACAGTAAAACAGACATGAATGAAAATACCCTCAAATAAAAGGTGACATTCTGTACTGTCGCCTCATATAAAACATTTAATATCAATTCTAAAATGCTGGAGTATAGAGCCAAATTCATAGTTGAATAAATTCAAACACCAAGGGTGGGTCAAAATTATTCAATAAAACAACTTGGCCATGAAGAAGTTTCAGTAGATTAGGAACTGCTTCCTATAAAAGCTATGTGGAGTATAATGTAGCTGGACATTGGAAAGTCTGCTTCCTATAAAGCTATGTGGAGTATAATGTAGCTGGACATTGTAAAGTATGCTTCCTATAAAGCTATGTGGAGTATAATGTAGCTGGACATTGTAAAGTCTGCTTCCTATAAAGCTATGTGGAGTATAATGTAGCTGGACATTGTAAAGTCTGCTTCCTATAAAGCTATGTGGAGTATAATGTAGCTGGACATTGTAAAGTCTGCTTCCTATAAAGCTATGTGGAGTATAATGTAGCTGGACATTGTAAAGTCTGCTTCCTATAAAGCTATGTGGAGTATAATGTAGCTGGACATTGTAAAGTCTGCTTCCTATAAAGCTATGTGGAGTATAATGTAGCTGGACATTGTAAAGTCTGCTTCCTATAAAGCTATGTGGAGTATAATGTAGCTGGACATTGTAAAGTCTGCTTCCTATAAAGCTATGTGGTGTATAATGTAGCTGGACATTGTAAAGTCTGCTTCCTATAAAGCTATGTGGTGTATAATGTAGCTGGACATTGTAAAGTCTGCTTCCTATAAAGCTATGTGGAGTATAATGTAGCTGGACATTGTAAAGTCTGCTTCCTATAAAGCTATGTGGAGTATAATGTAGCTGGACATTGTAAAGTCTGCTTCCTATAAAGCTATGTGGAGTATAATGTAGCTGGACATTGTAAAGTCTGCTTCCTATAAAGCTATGTGGAGTATAATGTAGCTGGACATTGTAAAGTCTGCTTCCTATAAAGCTATGTGGAGTATAATGTAGCTGGACATTGTAAAGTCTGCTTCCTATAAAGCTATGTGGTGTATAATGTAGCTGGACATTGTAAAGTCTGCTTCCTATAAAGCTATGTGGTGTATAATGTAGCTGGACATTGTAAAGTCTGCTTCCTATAAAGCTATGTGGAGTATAATGTAGCTGGACATTGTAAAGTCTGCTTCCTATAAATCTATGTGGTGTATAATGTAGCTGGACATTGTTAAGTCTGCTTCCTATAAAGTTATGTGGAGTATAATGTAGCTGGACATTGTAAAGTCATACACACAATTATATTACTTCTCATTGACATTCAACCTGGGAATGGAAATTTTAGAAATTAATGTACAAACATGTCTAAAACAAATCCTGCAACAAAGGACCAGGTGTGAATGTTCTGGGGGGTCTAAGTCTACCCCTAACCAGTTTGAATACAATGTTTGATTTCACCCCCAGACCCCAAAACACACCCCATTCAAAACAGTTTCAACAGCCCCCCACCCGATGCAACTCAATATTAAGAAGGCATACAGTCAGTGTACAGACCAATGCACTACCCCCAGGATCACAACAAGCCCCTCACACCTGGGACCACACACACACAATGTGAATGGAAATATATTATTATATTTTTATATATTACAATCACAATAAAGGGTGTTGGTTATTTTAGTTTTACAAGTAACCTTTCTTGCACTTAAAAATAAGCATGTTTGTCTTGTTTGAATCAGCCCATTCTCTAGTTATAAATAAAATAACCATGATTTGCAGATTTTTGTATTCACATCTCTTGCTATTAATAGATTGTGGAACTATGAAAAATAGGGAATAATGTTCCCAACACACCCACCTCACAGTTCCTACACAGACCCTGAGGCACCATGCAGGTCTGACACCAGAGGAGGCTGGTGGGAGGAGCTATAGGAGGACGGGCTCATTGTAATGGCTGGAATGGAATCAATGGAACGTATCAAACACAAACACATGAAACCACATGTTTGACTGAGTTCCATTTATTCCATTCCAGACATCACAATGAGCCTGTCCTGCTATAGCTCCTCCCACCAGACTCCACTGCCTGACAACCATTCTATTGTTTGAGTTTGAGTTTGAGTTTATTTTTATTTTTACAGGGACAGTGCACATTAATCAACGTTTCAGTAAAAGTGCCGGTTTTAGCCAGCCGGCTAATTTTCAACCGCAGTCCCTTGTCTTGAGGACTTTACAACCATTTGGTCTGATCAAAGACCAGGACACCCTTTCAAATAGATACATCCTCTCAGCCTTGATGACTAAACTAATCAAAGACTAAGACACACACCACAGTAATCAGATCATGGTGACTCCACAGTAATAACATTTATAAGTCACCAGGTGTGATTTACCTTTTGACAGATGAAACCCTACATCAACTACTGATGACTCTTATGGGAGGAAGTGAGCATTTCACATATTAAGATATAATACAAGGATCCTTCCTTTGTGTGTTGCACTTAGTCAATTGAAAATATGCTTAAAGTTTTGAAAAAACTGCCTTTTTGATGATCTGTTTTGAGTTTTGTATTAAGAGTTGTGAGATTTTACCACATACTTGTGAAAATAGTACAAAAGTGATTATAAAATCTATAATACATGGATACTTCCTTAAATGTACTTATTTTGTGTTATGCAGTTATGTTATTGAAACAGAATAAGTCTAATGAGAGAATAAATAAGTCAAGTCCAACCATTACCTCTCTCCTCTTTCACATCCCTCTATCATCACTCCATGGGTGTGTCCCAATAATCTCTCCTTCCTCCTGAAGTGTATCATTCCTTCACTACTCCTCTCAAATGTAAAATCATTGGATTGGTGTTGGCATGGGGTAGAGGGAGTTTACATATACCAGCCATTTCCTTTTAAATCCATGAAGGGAAGTGGACATGTTCACACTTAGAAAGGAGATAATAGTTCCACACCCAATGTGTCCTGATAACTACAGGAATGGAACCATATTGAGGTTGTCTGCTTTCTATACGGTTTGAGGAGAGAGAGAGAGAGAGAGAGAGAGAGAGAGAGAGAGAGAGAGAGAGAGAGAGAGAGAGAGAGAGAGAGAGAGAGAGAGAGAGAGAGGAGAGAGAGAGAGAGAGAGAGAGAGAGAGAGAGAGAGAGAGAGAGAGAACGGGACATCAGGTAAAGTTCTGGAGATGAGGGAATATGTGTGCAGAAAGAAACCCTCCAGTATGGTTAACCCCAGTTAGGCCCAGTATGGACTATCAATACAAGTGACCATTTAGAATGTGACCCAGTTCAATGGGTCTTAACAGAACTGGGGGATGTCAGCCATGAAGTTGTCTAAACACAACTGGAATATAATTTGTTTGTGATTCATTGTTAATGGATTTTCCATTAGGAACACAGGGGGAAAACCTAACACAACAACACACATAACACACAACCAATAAAAACAAAGGGGGAGGAAACCACTAAAGTCATTACCATATTGTCATTTTCTAACGACAGGGAGAAAACATGTAAAATCTAGAAGACTACTTTAGATCAGGTCAGAAGAAGCCTAGTGCACTACGTAGGGAACAGGGAGAGATTTGGGACAGAGACAGTAACTCCTGTATGGAAATCTTCATTCTAATGACAGTGAGCAAATCTCCACCCTATTCCCTATGTAGTGCACTACTTTAGATCTGGTCAGAAGTAGCCTAGTGCACTACGTAGGGAACAGGGTGTCATTTGGGCCAGAGTCAGTAACTCCCCTGGGTATGAATTCTCTCTCTATCTTATCTGTCTTCTATATGATGTTCTCCTCTCCTCCTCTCTTCTCTCCTCTATTCACTCTATTCTATCATCCACACCACATGCCAGCTTCAACACAATCCATTTACAAGTTAAAGACACACCTTGGAATAAATAGCAAAGGAAAACTACTACTAGATGGATTTTTTATTTCCCATCACCATTAATCATATTTAATAACTGAACAGTAGCAGACCTAACTTCATCTGTTCCTGACTCTGGGTAGTGGATTAAAAAGACCATCAATCTCCAATGATATTAAAGTACAATTCTGAACATTACTGATATACTGAGTGGCAAGTCAAGAGTTCTGCTGGGTTTTTATTGTTTGGTTAATAGCACCACCTGCTGGACAGGTTTAATGTTGCTTGACTGAGCAGTATGGGAGAATAAAAGATGCCAAATTTAGGGCCGGTTTCCCGGACATCTCCATTGAACATGCTTTTTAGTCTAGGACTAGGCTTCATCTGTGTACGGGAAACCGGCCCATACAGTTCAATTAGCAAGTAAGTAACACTACCTGTTCCATGATACTGAGGAAAATTACATTGTGACAGAGAACCAATTGGGAAAACATTTCAATGGTTCTGAATGACAACCAACATACATTAACAGCATACATCATGATTAATGTAAATGTTCCCAATTAAAACATTGCATTTGATAAAAATATGTTAAGTTTTAATTAAACTCTGAAGATTAAATCAGTCAGACAAAAATAATTGTACAGAAAAACAGCATTTTTATCTGCGGACCATCACCACCAGCATAACTAGTATCTATGTGGACCCTACTACAGTTTAACCAGCTCAGCTATAGACTACACCAGCATGACTAGTATCTATGTGGACCCTACTACAGTTTAACCAGCTCAGCTATAGACTACACCAGCATGACTAGTATCTATGTGGACCCTACTACAGTTTAACCAGCTCAGCTATAGACTACACCAGCATGACTAGTATCTATGTGGACCCTACTACAGTTTAACCAGCTCAGCTATAGACTACACCAGCATGACTAGTATCTATGTGGACCCTACTACAGTTTAACCAGCTCAGCTATAGACTACACCAGCATGACTAGTATCTATGTGGACCCTACTACAGTTTAACCAGCTCAGATATAGACTACACCAGCATGACTAGTATCTATGTGGACCCTACTACAGTTTAACCAGCTCAGCTATAGACTACACCAGCATGACTAGTATCTATGTGGACCCTACTACAGTTTAACCAGCTCAGCTATAGACTACACCAGCATGACTAGTATCTATGTGGACCCTACTACAGTTTAACCAGCTCAGCTATAGACTACACCAGCATGACTAGTATCTATGTGGACCCTACTACAGTTTAACCAGCTCAGCTATAGACTACACCAGCATGACTAGTATCTATGTGGACCCTACTACAGTTTAACCAGCTCAGCTATAGACTACACCAGCATGACTAGTATCTATGTGGACCCTACTACAGTTTAACCAGCTCAGCTATAGACTACACCAGCATGACTAGTATCTATGTGGACCCTACTACAGTTTAACCAGCTCAGCTATAGACTACACCAGCATGACTAGTATCTATGTGGACCCTACTACAGTTTAACCAGCTCAGCTATAGACTACACCAGCATGACTAGTATCTATGTGGACCCTACTACAGTTTAACCAGCTCAGCTATAGACTACACCAGCATGACTAGTATCTATGTGGACCCTACTACAGTTTAACCAGCTCAGCTATAGACTACACCAGCATGACTAGTATCTATGTGGACCCTACTACAGTTTAACCAGCTCAGCAGTACCAGAGAGCCAAACCCCAGGATAGAGGGGCTGAGTGAATGTGGTCTGGACTCTGTGGAGGAGGGTCATTGTGTCAGAGACACTGTAGAAGGACAGAGTTCCTGCCTTGTGATCCAGGTACACTCCTACTCTGGAGGACTGAGGGCCTGATACTTTAGTCCTAACATTATTGTGTATGAACCTATAACAACCACTAGAGCACTGTAAACTCAGGACTTGTTATTGTCTCCAAATCCACCATCTCTCCCTGTTCTGCTGATGTCTTTATATGAGACTGCTGTAACACACCACCCACTCCACTCCACCTCCCAGTTACAGCGTCCAGACAGACCCTCTCTACACAGAACCATACTGTAGTTGGTGAATCTGTCTGGATGATCAGGATATGGTTGTTCTTTGACTGTATAGGTCACCTTTCTGTTCCCTTCAGACAGAGAGAGGTGTGTGTCGGCTGTGTTTGGGTCCAGTGTGAGCTGACAGGAATCTGGGAGAAGAGCAGAGCAGAGACCAATGAGGGGAGTTAGAACAATAAGTTAAGTCAGATACTGTATCTACCCTGTCTTTGATTAGAGCACAGCAGAGATCAAATCAGAGAAATATGAGGAGTCAGATAGATACCCAGTCTTTGATTAGATCTACTATTGCTATATATTTCTAGAGGGATTGTTAGGAGTGTCAGTAAAAAGAGACTGTTAGTTACTTCAGAATAAAGAGACTCACATTGTAAGAACTGTTCTCTGGTCTTGGGCTCTGGAGGCAGTACAACATCCACTATATTCACTACAGACACACAAACACATTCACAGAGAGAGGGAATGTTATCATCATACCATATTCCACATGTATATGACTAGTAAGGAACTTTCAATGGTCTAAAGTTGATGTTCTTATTATTTTCAACACACCTGTAGTGGAGATCTTGGTCCATTCTCCTTTAAGGACGTCTTCTAGTTTCTCTCTCAGTTCAGACACAGTCTTACTCACATCTCCAAAGTACTGAAGAGGACGGACAACGATGCTGGGTAAGTCTGAAGATACAGTGGTACCGGAGAGAGACTGATAACTCTGGGGGGAGAGAGAGAGAGAGAGAGAGAACAGAACAACATTTTTGAGAGTTTCACATTGAGTTTTAATTTCATATCACATGTAACAGGACAGTTGAGTTACCTGGAGGAAATGGATGTGATCCTCTGTGTGTGAGAGCTGCTCCAGCTCAGTGCTTCTCTTCCTCAGCTCAGCTATCTCCTGCTCCAGTTGCTCCAGGAGTCCTTCAGCTTGACTCACTTGAGCCTTCTCTTGGGCTCTGATCAGCTCCTTCACCTCAGAGCGCCTTCTCTCAATGGAGCGGATCAGCTCGGTAAAGATCTTATCACTGTCCTCCACTGCTGCCTGTGCAGAGCTCTGTTAAGAGAGAGAAAAAGAGACTGACTTGTCTTACTTTAATGAGCCATCCTCATTACACTAACACCCCCACTCCTAAAAACACATTGCGTGACACCACAACCTCCACACAATCACATTATCCAGTACCCAACACCACAGTACAATACACCAACCAGCACCACATTCCAACCGTCCATCCAACCCCTCCTCTCCAGCCGTACAGACAGCCCCCCTGAGCCCCCATACCTCCTGAAACATCTCCACACTGTTGATCATTTTGTACAACTCAAACTCAACCCTAAGGCGTCAACAGTAATGGCATTACCCTGGCAACACAGAAAAAACATGATGAACAGTCTGTCATTGCAGAAAACGGACACCCCTCCCCAACTCCCAGGTCAACCCGAGCCAACCAGCTATTGGTGTCCAGGGCTCCATGTAATACCCTCCACTGGACGACCCCTGACCTTTCCAGCACTGGGAGCTTATAGAGCACCCTCCACCTATACCCTGCCATGCTCTCAGCCCCCACAACCCCCTGCCACTGATGCCCCTTCACTCCCACTAAGCTCAGAGTGTTAAAAGTCAGTAAGTCCTCCAGACTCTCCTGCCAGTCCCCAGTCTCTGCTGTCCCTTGCAGTGGTGGAAACGGTGGTGGCCCCTCCACAGGCAGCTCCAGCCCTCAGTACTGCAGCATAGAAATCAGAGACCCCTGATGTATTGAGTCTCTCCTGCCGCATGATGAAGAGCTGCTGATCCAGCCCCAATCCACCAGCCCTCCTCAACAGAGCACATGCTGGATCCCTCCAGCCCACCTCCGTACGGTACAGTAGCCTCTGTGCTGCTGAGTCAGAACGCTGCCACCCTGACCAGAAAAAATTCACTAACTTGCGCTGCAGGTCCACAAGCAGACCACCGGGGGCGATGAGAATGGCCAATTTAAGCCATAGAGAGGATGCCACCAAGTTGTTGATGATCAGCACCGTCCCTCTGTATGCCACTTGGGAGATGAGCCACCTCCACTTCGTCAGCCTCGACACCACCGCTTGTGACACTCCTTTCCAGTTCTTCCTATCCCAACCCTCCGAGCCCAGATACAACCCAAGCATCTTGAGCCACTCACAGCCCCACTGCAACCCCCCTGGAAGCTGCGCAGGTGCCCTGTCCCTCCATGCCCCACATAACAGAGCCTCACTCTTGCCCCAGTTTCCCTAAGCAGAAGACGCCCCCTCGTACACCCTCAAACTATTCTCCAGGGCCTGTAGGTTCTGCTCATCCCTAACCAACACAGACGTCATCAGCGTATGCTGACACTGCTATGCCTGTCCCCAACCCTATGCCTGGCTCCCACACTCCCTGTAGCCTCCTGCGTAGCAGGCCCAGAAAGGGCTCAATAACAAGAGTGTATAGCTGCCCTGACAGAGGGCATCCCTGGTGAATGCCCCTCCCTACCCAGACTGGCCTACTGAGCCCTCCCCACACCTTGACCATACATGAAGCCCCAGCGTACAACATTTGAACACAGGCCACAAAATTCTCCCCACAACCAAAACAACACATTGAACAGATATTCATGGTCTACCCTATCAAAGGCTTTCTCCTGATTATGAACAGATTGTCTGTGTTTGAGCGTCCTGGTACACAGTACGTTTGGTCCTTCTGTACAATAGAGTCCAGGTGGGACTTCAGTCTGTTAACGAGGACCTTGGCAAAGACCTTATAGTCCAAACAGAGCAATGCCACAGGCCTCCAGTTCTTTATGTCGCTCAAATCCCTATTTTGGGCAGGAGAGTCAAAGCCTCCCATATACAGCTTAGTAGCAGCTCCCCCACCCCGACGCACTCACGCAACACACGTTCTGTCCAATAATTCCCCAGAACTTTTTATAAAAATCCACAGGCAGACCGTCTGAGAGACAGCAGCTGAGAGTTTGTGTAAGGCCAGGGAAAGGTCTATTTGATTTCTCTGTGACAGAGAGAGTTTGGAAAGGTCTGTGAGCAGAACCTGAGAACACCCAGGATAATAATAATAATAATAATAATAATAATAATAATAATAATAATATGCCATTTAGCAGACGCTTTTATCCAAAGCGACTTACAGTCATGCGTGCATACATTTTTACATATGGGTGGTCCCGGGGATCGAACCCACTACCCTGGCATTACAAGGGCCATGCTCTACAGAGGACCACATAGTTCTGCCCTCTATAAATCAGAGTACAACTCCACAGCCTCAGCCTCATCTCCTCACAACAGAAGTTACCCACCCATCAGGCTCCCTCATCTCCTCACAACAGAAGTTACCCACCCATCAGGCTCCCTCATCTCCCCACAACAGAGGTTACCCACCCATCAGGCTCCCTCATCTCCCCACAACAGAAGTTACCCACCCATCAGGCTCCCTCATCTCCCCACAACAGAATTTACCCACCCATCAGGCTCCCTCATCTCCCCACAACATAAGTTACCCACCCATCAGGCTCCCTCATCTCCCCCCAACAGAAGTTACCCACCCATCAGGCTCCCTCATCTCCTCACAACAGAAGTTACCCACCCATCAGGCTCCCTCATCTCCCCACAACAGAAGTTACCCACCCATCAGGCTCCCTCATCTCCCCACAACAGAAGTTACCCACCCATCAGGCTCCCTCCTCTCCCCCACAACAGAAGTTACTCCCCCTTCTGCTGTCCCCACCTCTCCCAAAAGCCTTGGAAGTTTGAGCAAAAAGTGACATCTTGGAAGAGCTTTACATGGAATTTCCAATAGGACACCTGCCTGGGCCCTGTTGAAACAGAGAACTGAGCCCTGTACTAGGTGCAGACACATTTTGGAAAGCAAAGACAAGGAAATTTATTTTGGCTCTAACCACTAACAACCTACCCTTACACACCTCTTTTGCTACCCCTGCACTAAGATTTGTGCCATGGCTCAACACCTGCGCCCCCTTCCACCAGACCCCCAATACACTTCATTAATCACATCACTGTGTGTCTCTTGCTAAAAAATCACGTTTAAATGTTTTTGTTTGACATATTCCCCCAGTCTCTGCCGCCGTTCATGTTAAGGAAGTCTAACCGTGAAATCTCCATAAGAGGTGGGAGGGAAATCACCACAATCAGAAACCAGTAGAGAAGCCCATAAAGCCGCCATGCCAGAAAAAACCATCCATTTAAGCAGATTCTGAAGACATGCCCTTAAGAACCCATGACCCATTTTCTCAGCCTATACCGCTTCCTGGGTGAGAGGACACTAAACCCCTCATTCTTCATCACGTGTTGTACTGACCTACAAACCTTCCAGGATCAATCAAATAAGACTCCAGCAGAACCTTCTTTTTCCCCTTTAGTCTCCATCAGGAACCTAGAAAGTTCTCTCACCGTATATACTGGGCCCTCAGCCTGACTGGCTGTCAGCTCTGGATCCAATGAGCCGTCTGAAAACGAGACGCCTTGTCCTCCGCTCCCGCAGACTCACCTCCCCCCTCTTCCTCCTCCTCCATTGGCACGGTACCGTCCTCCTCCTCCCCAGTCTCTGCCCCCCTGCACTTCCCCCCTGATCAGAGCCTCTTCCCCAATGACAGGCAATATTTCCTGGGATGAGCCCACCAAGCCTTCGCCCACCGGAGTCTCTGTTACTACAGAAACCTGCCTCAGCTCATGTAGCCCAGCTGCAACCCTCCCCACCACCGCTTTCTCCACGGCCTGCGCACCACCACTTGGCCATGCACTACTACCGTGTAGCTCAGTTGGTGGAGCATGGCGCTTGCAACACCAGGGTTGTGGGTTCGTTTCCCATGGGGGGACAGTATGAAAATGTATGCACTCACTAACTGTAAGTCGCTCTGGATAAGAGCATCTGCTAAATGACTAAAATGTAAAAAATGTATTCTCCTCCCTCCTGGTACCCCTGCCATTTTTTTGCAATTCTGAGTAATCACTATTTTAGTACGGATTAGTAAGGAAAAACACTTTATTCAGTACTACTGCAGTTGCTTAATAATTCCAATAGATGGCAGCATAAGATCATGAATGACATTTCAGAAGATTAGTTTAGTTCTCTCCCTGGATACACCACCACTCCACCTCACAGGAAAACTCCTCCTGCCTGAGCTTTTTACTGTCCCTTTCCACACTGCTAACGCAAGAGGAAGGACTGAAAACACATTACTGTGAAGTAATATAATGATGAGTCATGTTTATTATTACCTGTTTTTATGGTCATGTTTTGAAATTATACTTCATTACTATAATGATTATCAATAAACCTGAACATTAATTCAGTCACCTCTGGTCGACAAAAACATATTTTCCTAGTACATTAATTGTCAAATTCATCAACCAGCATCGAGCACTCTGCCTTCTCACGCAAGCAAGGGGCATGTTGAGGTAAATATGTTAACCGCAACGGTTGCATTATGTAATTTATTGGTGGGCTGGAAGATGCAGTGTTTTTTCTTTTCTATTCAGAGGCTATTTACTCCCAATATGAGATAATTTTATATAGAAGGTTTTTATAATGCATGTTTACTAGGATTGAGGTTAGCGCATATGAGTAGGGATTATTTGGCCGGGGTTCAATACCTGTCCTACATATCAATCATATTGCTGCTTGTAGCCTATAACTGATGATCCCCACACTAGAACACCGAAAACTATCTGTGCTAGCAAACCCTGTGTTCCACCCCTCCCCCGTGTAACCTTGAAGTTTGTTAAGAAACAAACACTTGTCTACGAAAAGAGACATGTTTAACGGATTCCGCTTGGCACCCAGCCGAGAGCACATGAAAACCACTTGCAAATTTACCAAAACTAACCAACTACTTGCGGTCTGTTCGTACGTAATAAACGGAGGCAGATTAGCCACCACAACTCTTATCGAAAGAGGCGAAATCTGCACCAACACACCCCTCACAAAAATCCCACTCGCAACAAGACAAACCTTTTTCATTAACACAACCACCGCCTTGTTCATTCTGGATGCAGAGTGCAGATGTTCCGCTCCAACCTGTTCGCCGACCATGAGCAAAACTTCCTCCACACCTTTCTCCGGAACATACCCGAAGCGACAGCGTTTCTTCTCCACTCGGTTGAGGCCATCATGCCGCCCTAACAAACTACCCCTACTCCCCCCTCAACTCTAAACGATAAACTGTGGAAACCAATAAACAAACCCTCCACCATCAGAAAATACTTTCAGAAAATACGCAAGAACCAAAAGAAAAAAGAATAGTAGCCCTCCTCACGAACCACAAATCTCTCACACAACCAACTTCTTCTTCTATGATATAATGGCCGTCCACAACCCAATTTAAAGGTGCATGCCACTACCTACTGTGCTGGAGTGTGTGGTCAATCACGGTTTCTAAATCCTCCTACCTAACTCAGTACTTTTGAGAAAATAAAGAAGAGCCCTACTAACTTCTAATAGACCCTCCCCCATCCCCAAAATCCCTTCCAAACCCCCCCCAACCCCGTCCAACCTCAATGACCCTACACATCTTTCCCTCTCTTCAACATACTTACAACAATATAACAACACATGCTCCACCGTTTCATCGACCGTACCCCCAGACACAAACCATTCCCATGCTTGCCAACCAGATGTAATGACGAGATCAATGTACAATGTCCTAAGCGCAATTGAGTAAACACCACCTCATCCTTCCTAATCTGACCTTTGAATCTTGGTCCATCGACCTTTCTGTAAAACTGTCAACTATTCATTTAAATGCCGGCCCTTGTGCTCAGAGTACCATCTCTTCTGCCAAACATCTATCAAAATGGCTCTGATCTTACATTTGGCCTCACCTCTACCCAGTGGAACATTAATATCAATTATATCTAGTTTCAAAGCTCTTTTAGCTAACTGGTCTACAATTTCATTCCCTTCCATACCCGAATGTGCTGGGACCCAGCAGAATCTCACTACTAAACCCATTCTCTCAATTCTCCATAATAACATTAATACCTCCAATAGCAGGTCACTCCTATTAGATTTACCAGATGATAAACTATTCAATACAGACAGAGAATCTGACCATACTATAATTCTAACAGGTTGTACGTCCTCCACCCACTGGAGGGCAACTATTATCACCAACAGTTCAACTGAGTATACTGACAGTTCATCTGTTAGTCTTCTACATATCTGCACATCAAATTCAGGAACGTAAACGCCTGCTCCTGTGAGCCCACTATCTGGGCCCTTGGATCCGTCTGTGAAAAACATTAAAAAAGCATAAAAACTTTTACCAATGTAATTGTCAACCAGTTTCACTATATCACTGACTTCTGACCAATTTTCCTTTTCTCTACCAAGGTTAGATCAACAACAGGGTCTGGGAGTAACCATGGAGGAACATCCCCTATCACCACAGAAGGGCCAACCTCCAACTCCCTCAAACCACTCTCATCAGCAAGCTTTCCAACTGTCCAACCAAAACCACTGCCTTGTCTACTAGTATATTCCCAACAGTCATCTAGCAGTGGGATGCTCAACCTCACAGCCTTTCAACCCAATAAGATAATGACCATTTTTTACGCTGTATATCCAAAGGCATCTCTCCTGCCTCCACCAGTAAGGCACATACAGATGTTGATTTAAATGCACCAATACATATCCTTAAAGCTATATACTGGATTCTGTCCAGCTTCTGAAGCCAAGTTTTGCCTTGTTCGATAAACTATACACCCGTAATCAATTGACGTCCTGATCAGAGCTCTATAAATATCCATCAACGATTGGTTATGAATGGGGTGCTGACAGAGAGAGACCCATACAACCAACTACTGCAAAAGTGATGGAATGAGAGAGGCAGAGACACTGTACATTGCCATAATGTAACGTTTCTTCTTCTTTGGAGTTTAACTGCGGTTGACATCCAATATGTTGCATTACCGCCCCCAACTGGACTATAATATAACTCTATTTTACTTTGTGATACAAAATGGGAAAAGGGGAAAGGAACATTTAATTAAAAACCTTCCAACTAACCCTACACTCATTAAATACCCACTACCCCATTCCACTACTTTGACCCTATCTGCTCCTGCACCATGCCAACGGCCTGGGAGGACGGGACACCACCACTCAACACACCCTGTAACTCTTCTGAAGTCTAATCTTGTATGCCCAAATACTTCTCTGCAGCTGCCACCACAATATCTATTTTCTGTGATTGACAATCCATTTCTGCGGTACAGTTGATAACCATTGCTATGAACGATAAGAAGCTAACTTTACTGAAGCATATATCACTCGTTGGCCTATCCCTCTGTGCTGGCATTGATCTACTACTCACAGGGATCCTCTCAGGATCTCTCACCCTTGACCCATCCTCCTCTACTTCCTTCACTGCCTCAGCATACGACACCTTCTGTACTACTCTGACTCTAGCCACCTCAACCTGCCTCTCTCGCACCGGACACTTCAGATCCCCAGCAACATGGGCATCCCAACAGTTGACACACACAACTTTATCCACCAAAACTACACAATCCTCTATCCCATGCCCTCCTGCACACTTCCCACATCTTGGAATCTCCCTCCTACAAACTGCTGCAACATGACCATAAACGTTGCACCTGAATCAGCACAGTGGATTCGCCACAAAAGCTCTAACAGGATAACTGATATATCCTAACATGACTTTGTCAGGTAAAGACTCAAAACTCAAAAGGACTGACAGTGACTCCTATGTTTCACCACGCTCAACACCAGGTCTGCACCAAACGTCGGGCATCACAAACACCAGGAATCTTCAACTTGAATTGCTCCACCTCCACACTTAACATCACCCCAGAAATCACTCCTTTCAATGGTGTCCTGTTCCTAAGAGCAAAGCAAGAAACAGATCTTGACCCAAGTTGCGTGACACGGAGCGCCCACTCCCTCTGGTCAGAAGAAACACAAACAAATATCACAAGTCCACTACAGGTTACCTTCACTGATTCAACTGCACCCAACTCTTTTCCCACCCAACATGAAACCACAAATGGATCTGCCAAAAGGTATGGATCCACGTTCTCCAACAATGTATCTCCTACTGCACCAGATTCTTCTTTATCATGTCCATTGATGCCAAGCTCTGGTTCTGAGCTCTTCACCACACCATCTACCTCACTTAACTCTCCCTCATTCATTTCCATTTCACCTCCAGAACTCAGTCTGGCGAATGGCTCACTCTGTTTGCACTTGAGTTATAACATGTGAAAGTTTTTATTCCTTTGAAACTTTTGTGAGTGTAATGTTTACTGTTCATTTCTGATTGTTTATTTCACTTTTGTTTATTATTTATTTCACTTGCTTTGGCAATGTAAACACATGTTTCCCATGCCAATAAAGCCATTTGAATTGATTTGAATTGAGAGAGCGAGAGAGAGAGAGAGAGAGAGAGAGAGAGAGAGAGAGGGCTCCATGTTAATGTATAGGGGACATGAGTCGGTCATGATTTCTCAAGGTTTTGTGATGAGGTAGCCCCGCCTTCGACTTCAAAATAGGTGTCGGCCCTCAGCCCAATAGGGAATGTCCTCTTGGTGTTACGGTCAAGATGTTGGTTTCTCTCCTCAGTAGACCTGGGTTCATATCCCGCCGGTTACATTAAGCAGTCTATTCTCTGAAAGGGGTCCAGACAGCCTGTTCCCAACAGTGGAGCCAGTGGGATTGGAGAGAGTCCCCTCTCCCTCTCTCTGTCTCTCTCTCTGTCTCTCTCTCTCTGACTGGAGGAGAGAAGTGAAATGGTGTGTCTCCTCTGGTCAACAATACTCACCTTGAGAGACTCCACAGCCTGTTGGAGCTCCTTCAGGTCCTTCTCTCTCTCCTGGAATCTCTGCTGGACGTTCTGCTGACTCATCCCCAGCTGCATCTGTGGAGAATCACTCTTCAATGAGCTATCAAGCTTTATTTGTCCAGTAGATCAATAGTATAGTAATGGGACATAGGGCCCATAGAAGTTAGGGATTAAAATGTTGAGGAAGAGTCTGTGTGAAATTATATGATTATATTGTTATGTGAATGATTATAGTTTTAACAGTGCACAAAACAGGGGAGCTGATTGGGTGTTTGATAACGAATGATAATGGCGTTTGACTTTAGAAAATGGTGATACATTTGGAGAATCTGGGTTAGCATATCTATATAATCAAGGTTTGTGTTCATATTTGTTCTGCCGTAGATCGATATCATTTGAATGATCTCATATTCAAACAGCCTTAGTTCCTACTGTATCTTTAATTCTTTGTTTATCAGACAGTCACCAACAAGTAGTTCTGGTCTTACCTGTTTCTCAGTCCTCTCTGCTGCAGCTGACACTGTTTCATGGCCTTTATGTTCATCCATTGTACACTGATAACAGATACACTGCTGATCGGTACGACAGTAAACCTCCAGCAGTTTGTCATGATGAGAGCAGATCTTCTCCTGTAGTTGTGCGGTGGCTTTGACCAGCTTGTGCTTCTTCAAAGCAGGAGATTCATAGTGAGATTGGAGGTGAGTCTCACAGTAAGAGGCCAGACACACCAGACAGGACATGAGGGCTTTCTGCTTTCTGGTCCCAGTGCAGACATCACACGCCACATCTCCAGGTCCAGCATAGCACAGAGCAGGAGGGGGAGCAGCCTGGAGTCCTGTCTTCTTCAGTTTCTCCACCAACTCAGCCAACATGTTATTTTTCCTCAGATTAGGTCTTGGAGTGAAGGTCTCTCTGCACTGAGGACAGCTATAGACCCCTTTCAGAACATCCTGATCCCAGCAGCCCTCAATACAGCTCCTACAGTAACTGTGTCCACAGGGGATGGTGACCGGCTCCTTCAGTAGATCCAGACAGACAGAACAACAGAACTGGTCCTGGTCCAGCAGAACTCCCTGCTGAGCCCAATTCTCTGGTTGGAGAGAGTCCCCTCTCCCTCTCTCTGTCTCTCTCTCTCTCTCTCTCTCTCTCTCTCTCTCTCTCTCTCTCTCTCTCTCTCTCTCTCTCTCTCTCTCTCTCTCTCTCGCTCTCTCTCTCTCTCTCTCTCTCTCTCTCTCTCTCTCTCTCTCTCTCTCTCTCTCTCTCTCTCTCTCTCTCTCTCTCTCTCTCTCTCTCTCTCTCTCTCTCTCTCTCTCTCTCTCTCTCTCTCTCTCTCTCTCTCTCTCTCTCTCTCTCTCTCTCTCTGACTGGAAGTGAGAAGTGAAATTGTGTGTCTCCTCTGGTCAACAATACTCACCTTGAGACACTCCACAGCCTGTTGGAGCTTCTTCAGCTCCTTCTCTCTCTCCTGGAATCTCTGCTGGACTTTCTGCTGACTCATCCCCAGCTGCATCTGTGGAGAATCACTCTTCAATGAGCTATCAAGCTTTATTTGTCCAGTAGATCAATAGTATAGTAACGTGACATAGGGCCCATAGAGAGGAAGGTCTAAAATCTTGAGGAAGTCCCTTTACCATATGACATTTCCTATGTTGCTATGTTAATGATTATAGTGTTTATGGTAGGTGTACATGTATCACCTGGTATACTCGGCAGCTGGGTAAACACCTCCCGAGTATCATTTCTTACTCGGCAGGATCCGTCCACGTTTTTGGAGGGCTCCTGGCAAGCGGGGAGTCGCCGACCCGCATTCAATGTGCCGGTCCGCTTAGCGAGTGCGTCCCGCACGCCCCCATGTCTTCTTTTTTTTCATTTTCATATTTTTGAAAAAATAATTTTTCATTTTTTTTTTCTGCTTGATTCTCGGGAGGAGACAGAGAGAGGGAGAGGGGACTTCTCCAATCCCACTGACCTCACTGTTGGGTACATGCTGTCTGGACTATTTTCAGAGAATAGACTGCTTAATGTAACCGACGGGATATGAACCAGGTCTACCGCGGGAGAAAGCAACAGCTTGACCGTTACACGAAGAGGACATTCCCTATTGGGCTGAGGCATAGCCTATTTTTCACATCTGATTTAATTTCATACAACTTAATATTGCTACACTAAAAATCTTTGTCTGGACAATAGCCCATTACTCAGCTTTTATTAGATAATGAATGGCATGCCACTGTGATCATTTTCTGTGACGACAGAGTAAATTATTATGCAGCCTCAGAGGGGTGCCCAAACTTTTTCAGACGACTGGATGTACTTCATAGAAACTGTTACCCTTTATATATTCTAAACACTCTATTTAATGTATTCCATATTAAGGGCCCTAACCTAGGAACACACATCTTTGTTCCTATTAACATTGTGGACAGTTCTCTCTCTCTTTCTCTCTCTCTCTCTCTCTCTCTCTCTCTCTCTCTCTCTCTTACTCCACTGTTTTCACTCTTTCTCTCTCTTCACAGCTCTCTCTCTCTTTCGCTCTGACTCACTCAGGGGCGGCCTGTTCAATAGGGCGATATGGGCGACGCACTGCCAAACGGGAAAAGGAAGGGATTTTTTTTCTAATCAATTATATCACGGCAACAGTAGTTATCAGTGTTGTAATCTATACGTCTGATCTGCCACAGTGCCACACTGCCACTAAATGTCGAATCAGGCTAAAGTCGTGCTTCAAATGGCTCCCCCCCCTTTTGGGGCGATTTCAGTCAGGTTGAAAATCGCCCAGAAGTCTGTAATAGACTCCCATGTAAAATCAATTTTTTTCAAATTTCAGAGCCTTCAATACAATCTCAATGGGTGTCTGTGGGCTTGCACTTACGCGCTTTCGTCATACGTTACGTAACCATGAACGTAACTGAGAAAAGAGTGGATTGTTTGAAAGAAGTTCCTTTTTGTCGGCGAACAAATGAAAGATAAATTGGCAACGAAACAATTAGGACCTCCCAGACCAAATTTAATAATTCAACAGGTTTCTACTAAAGGCGGAAAGTCCTACACCCGAGGATTTTCCAAAAATTGGTACGAACGAAAAAAGACATTGCCACTCACTCAACTGGATGACGAGGGATACAGGCTAGCTGTCCGCCGCCACAACGATGAGGTTAGTGTTGATAATCACAAGTTTACTGGATGTGGATATGGTGTAATAAAGGCAGTTTATTCAGAGGTAAATATATCTGGAATCGCGTTCACGGACCCGTTCGTCAAACTCTTAGGGAGCTATAAATTAAGCCCCATTACTTACCATATCAGATAAGAGAAATTGCTGCAGCTACATATATTTTACATCCTGGCCCTACATAGTTCACTATTTGCATCACTTACCAAAATATTACATGTGGTCATATATGCTTGGAAAGTGGAGATGCCATAGAACGTCAAAAAAGTAAACATTGCTGGAGACACATTGCCGTTTTGGAGAAGACATCGCGTTTGCTAGCGAAGAGATTTGTTGTGGCAAATGAACTTGGGCTGGGAATTGCCAGGAACCTCACGATAAGATATATGCATCAGCATTGCGAGTCTCATGATTCTATACGTATTGCGATTCGATACTGTGATTTTATTGCGCACCATATGTCTGTTGCAGAGGGATCAGAAAGCCATGAGAACGAGTTTTGATCAGTCATGGAAATAAAAGTGCTGAAAACAAATTTGCTCCCAATGTGAAAAGATTGAGAACAAGCTATGAAGGAACAATAATGGTGTTTTGGTGCAGGTACAGCCAACTAGCGCTAAAATATTGCGATATTGTCAATACAGTATATCGTAAAGTATCACGATGTAACTCGATTTCTTTCACCCCAATCCCTCAAATTAACGGTAAATAACTGAATTGTTTGCCCCACATTTAGCTAAGATGATTAGCTAGCCAGCTAAAATGTTTTATTTAGTTAGCAGTCGCATCTACAATAGTTTACTGTCAATAACATGTCTCCAAAAATGACGTGGTGTCTCCAATTGTGTTGACATTTTACAATTGCAATGCGCATCCATGAGTATCCACTTTCTGTAGCTCAGCTGGTAGAGCATGGTGCTTGTAACGCCAAGGTAGTGGGTTCGATCCCCGGGACCACCCATACACAAAAATGTATGCACGCATGACTGTAAGTCGCTTTGGATAAAAGCGTCTGCTAAATGGCATATTATTATTATTATTATTATTATTATTATTATCTGAAGAGAGCCCCGAAACATTGTGTGCAGACATTTTATGCAATAAATGAAGTAGGTTCAATCTAGTAGTTCTGATCTTCTGATTGGTCCTGATGAGTTGGGCGAGGTCCCCTGCAGGCTACTGTCACTGTTGCATTGGCTCTGAGTCGGGTTCTCTGTCTTCAAATGTTCAGCCTAAGAGAGGGGATTTTTGTGTGTGTGTGTGTGTGTGTTTAACAGTGATGATGTGTGTGTGTGTGTGTGTGTTTAACAGTGATGATGTGTGTGTGTGTGTGTTTGTGTGTGTGTGTGTCCTCAGAGCAAGAACTCGTGAGTTGGAAGAACTGAGAGGCCTATGGCGTGGGTGTTGTCCTTGGCCACCTGCTGACAAGGCTGACAAGATAGGACCCTTTTGTCCATTGTTATTGGATAGGAACAGAACTTATAACCAGCTCCTGACCTAAATAGATCTTAGCACAACATTTTACTCAACATATCATATTCCATATTCACTATAACAAATATATTTACTACGACATTAGCAAGAACCGCCACATCCTCAGCCGGCTAATCCAGTGTGTGAAGTTTTGCGGAGTGTTTGAGTTAGCTTTGCGAGGCAAAGATGAAACTGAGGGCTCCACCAACCCTGGTAAGCCAACACTTTTGAGATCAGTCAATAAATGCTTCTGGTATTGACTTATATGCTGCCCCTGTCTTCATGTTGTTGCTGGACATATCTTTTTTTAAATGTGTGTAGGTCACCTAAATCATCAGAAAAATTGCCCCTCCTGAGAATTTTTTCAGGAGCCGCCACTGGACTCACTCCACTGTTTTCACTCTCTCTCTTCTCACAATTCACTTTCTCTCTCGTTCTGTCTCACTCCACTGTTTTCACTCTCTCTTTCTCTATCCTCACAACTCTCTCTCTCTCTCTCACTCCACTGTTTCACTCTCTCTCTCCTCACAACTCTCTCTCTCGCTGTCTCACTCCACTGTTTTCACTCTTTCTCTCTCCTCACAACTCTCT
This sequence comes from Coregonus lavaretus, assembly GCF_964263955.1. Classification (NCBI taxonomy): domain Eukaryota; kingdom Metazoa; phylum Chordata; class Actinopteri; order Salmoniformes; family Salmonidae; genus Coregonus; species Coregonus lavaretus. The sequence continues at coordinate 128,403 of NW_028158025.1, forward strand.
CTCTCTCTTTCGCTCTCTCTCACTCCACTGTTTTCACTCTCTCTCCTCACAATTCTCTCTCTCTCTCACTCTGTCTCACTCCACTGTTTTCACTCTTTCTTTCTCGCTCTGCCTCACTCCACTGTTTTCACTCTTCATTTATAGGTTATATTCTTCAAGAATCAATGGATGTTGCATCTGCTGATTGCCCCTTTAAAATGAATCACTAATCACATTAAATAAATCACATTCTCCCGAAATGACTTTGTCAAAGCAACAGAATAACTAGGGCTTTACAATGATCCTGAAAACTTGGGGGAATTCTGGGGTTAAGTGGGTTAAAATAGTCCTAGAAGTCACAGAGGGTGCACAGAGGGACATGCCAAAATGCAGAATTTTAGCACTTTTGCAAGTCTTTATTCATATAAAAAAATCTGATTTATTGAATTTTACATGTGGTCTATATTAAAGGGCACTTCATTTAATATAACAGGCTTTTAAAAATGCAATATTGTTGCACAATTTGTATGTAGCCCTTTAAAGTATACAGGTTGAAAATGGCACTGATAAACGCCTAAATTGGTACGCAGTGGCTGTACAGTAACATGCTATACATGACTTCAGACCACAGGCTCTACGCTTCAGAGGACTAAATGTATTTTGAAAGATGAGACGTTGAGGACTATAATAAATACTGCTTTGATGTCATACAAGCAAGCAAAACACCCATGAGTCCAAATGTGCACTTCAAATTTTCTTATTATAAAACTCATGTCAAATACAGTGTCAACATTTATGATCACTATATTTGATGTATAGTTACAAGATGACATGACGTCATACCCTGGGTTATTCTGAACAGAATGAGCCTGTTTGTCTACTGTGAATAAACTTAGCCGTGGCATACGCACCTGAATGCACTCATGATTCCTATGCGCATCAAAATTACAATCTGTTTCCAGGAATGTTATTGTGAAAGCCTAACTCTGTAATATACTTTTTTATAACTTAGCTAATCATGTTGGCAATAGAACCAGATGATGCCATCTTCCTAAAAAATGTCTCAGGTGTTGTCAGGCCATTGTTCTGATGTTTGAAGCTCCTCAAGTTGAGGAATTTCACACCTCTGTGTGGGGGTTTCACAAGCCGTTAGGTTTAGATAGGAATTATAATTATGTCCAGTAGTCTGAATTGATGTAGGACAGGTTCACTCACACACAAACTCACACAGACACACCTATTCGAAACAGCACCTATATTTAACCCTTCGAAACAGCACCTATGACCACAATGTAAGGAGTAGAGAATGTCCACTTGGGAGAGATGAGGATTCCTGTGCCACCACCCCGCTGACCAGATGCTCTCGGGGTATGCGAGAACACATGGTCAGACGAGGAGAGAGCAGTAGGAGTAGCAGTGTTTTCAGTGGTAATCCATGTTTCCGTCAGCGCCAAGAAGTCGAGGGACTGGAGGGTAGCATAGGCTGAGATGAACTCTGCCTTGTTGGCAGCAGAACGGCAGTTCCAGAGGCTGCCTGAGACCTGGAACTCCACGTGGGAGTTGTATCTGTTATTATTATCTGTTATTATTACTATACAACTATTAAGTTGTATCTGTGCTAACCAGACATTTACACAATAACTAAATGACCTATTAAGTTGTATCTGTGCCAACAAGACATTTACAGAATAACAAAAAATGGCATCAAACACACATCTTATAACATACCCCGTCTTAAGCAACAAATGCACAATACCAGAAGCATTCCCCAACTCCCTCATGAAATGAAAATGAAGATATGTAGGCTATGCTGTATCAAGTGTGTGAATGCACACTTCTGAGGAGGAAGCTCAGGAGAAATACCCCCTAGTCTGGATAGATGAGCCAGGGCATTTTTTAGTAAATCTCAATCTGGCAACCGTCAATCTGCCAACCGTCAATCTGGCAACCGGGGGCATATCTGATCCTGTTCATTTCAGCTGAGCTTTCATGCGACCCTCACAGCTTGTATGGAGAGAGAACAGCCATCTAAGAGTACGTTTGACATCAGGGTTCATGTCTCGTGATGTGTCCCAGCAATGGGAGCTGACTTTCTTTCCTAGTTTCTTTTCCTGGTCTCCTTTCTTTGTCTCCTCATCCAATTGGCAAGGATCCCCCAGAACCTATTTCTCAATAACATACGGTACGTACTCAGAATGTCTGTGAGGCAGACAGCCCTGTGGCTGATTTCTATATACACCTACTTTAATAGACTGTGCAATGACTGGATTATTGATCACATCCTGAACTAGAGGGCACTATCCCACAGCATTATCCAGCTGAGAATATGTGTTTGAATATGTATTCATGCTGACATAAAGGCATTTGACTTGTATCTCCATTAAGCTGATGTATTGGCATGCACAGAGACAGAGAGAGGCCGAGAGAGAGAGGGAGGGCGAGAGAGAGAGGGTGAGAGGGGGGGGGGGGCGAGAGAGAGAGAGAGAGATAGATATATATATACATCTCAAGCCATGCATGTTTGGATACTGGACGGGTGCAATCTCCATACAGGGCAGACTGGGAAACAGGCGCAACCAACCATGGATGGGGTGGGGGTGGGGTGTGGGGAACTTGACGACAACTTGCGGACAGTGGGTTTAGAACAACAATGGCAAAAACTGTATACAAAAAAGTATAAATATACCACCAAAAGGGCACTTGTGAGTGGGAGGGCAAAGGGCAGGTGCTCAGGCACAGGTAGACCCCTATCTGTGAATGAGGTTTCATTTCCAGTTTTTAGGACTACAAACTGGCGAGCTCTATGGCCACAACCATCTGTGACAATCTAAAGAGAGAAAGAATGCTTTGAGTACAAAACTGTGGATACATTAGAGACCATTAGAGACCATTTTCTCTGGCACGCTCAATTCTCTTAGCATATCTTTCAAGTCTAATGCGACAAAATAATTGTTGAGAATCTAAGGCTGGTGACAATTTTTTTTGAAAGTCTTGGCAAATCTAGAGGTTAGGAATCTGGGCTAATATCCATACAGTTTCTCTCTAGCAAAACACAGAACAAAGAATTGGTCTTGACCTGACCCTTAAAAACAATGTGCACACACAAACATTTGATGCTAAAATTATTTTTATTATTTTATAATGCTTGAAGAATTTTTATATAAAAATGGATATAGAAAACAAGGGAAAGAATGAGAATGAATTTCAGAAAATATTTGTAAAATAGCAGAGGTCACTTGTTAGCAAGGAAAACGTCAGGAACTGAAAAAATACAAAAAGGTATCATTGTTAGAATCATGTAATACTGTGTGTCAAACAAACTTCAGTCATCAGCTTTAACATTCTCTGAGTTGGAACATTCTCCTCTCTTACCTATGCATTATGCCTTCGTTTTTCTGCACACAAGGGTTAAGAATTTAGCAAGAATTTAGCAAAGCGATTTTTCCCAGCTGCAAATATAGAGACGAGAGAGAGAGAGAGAGAGAGAGAGAGAGAGAGAGAGAGAGAGAGAGAGAGAGAGAGAGAGAGAGAGAGAGAGAACTGTACACAATGTTAATAGAGACTAATATTTGTGTTCCTAGGTTAGGGCCCTTAATATGGAATACATTAAATAGAGTGGTTAGAATATATAAAGGGTAACAGTTTCTATGAAGTACATATGTATAATGCTTTTAATGAATTGTGTAATGCCTTAAACTTATGTGCTATGACACTAACTATAACCATCCATAATAACTAATACGTGGTTGTAAAACTGTACAATGTGTTATAGATAATTAGCTACAATGGGGGAGGGGGGACTTGAAATGGATACGATGTACTGTAGGTGAAATGAATAGTGTATGTATTGACTGATCATTGAAAATGATGTAACACCTTACATTAGTGTCTTTATTGGTGTATTTGATATTTGGTATTTTATTAGGATCCCCATTAGCTGTTGCAAAAGCAGCAGCTACTCTTCCTGGGGTCCACACAAAACATGAAACATGACATAATACAGAACATTAATAGACAAGAACAGCTCAAGGACAGAACTACATACGTCTATGTCTTCTAGATGGTGTTCTATACTGTATGTTATGATATGTCTATGTCTTCTAGATGGTGTTCTATACTGTATGTAATGATATGTCTATGTCTTCTAGATGGTGTTCTATACTGTATGTAATGATATGTCTATGTCTTCTAGATGATGTTCTATACTGTATGTAATGATATGTCTATGTCTTCTATATGGTGTTCTATACTGTATGTAATGATATGTCTATGTCTTCTAGATGGTGTTCTATACTGTATGTAATGATATGTCTATGTCTTCTAGATGGTGTTCTATACTGTATGTAATGATATGTCTATGTCTTCTATATGGTGTTCTATACTGTATGTAATGATATGTCTATGTCTTCTATATGGTGTTCTATACTGTATGTAATGATATGTCTATGTCTTCTATATGGTGTTCTATACTCTATGTAATGATATGTCTATGTCTTCTATATGGTGTTCTATACTGTATGTAATGATATGTCTATGTCTTCTATATGGTGTTCTATACTCTATGTAATGATATGTCTATGTCTTCTATATGATGTTCTATACTGTATGTAATGATATGTCTATGTCTTCTATATGGTGTTCTATACTGTATGTAATGATATGTCTATGTCTTCTAGATAGTGTTGTATACTGTATGTAATGATATGTCTATGTCTTCTAGATGGTGTTCTATACTGTATGAATTCTGAGGATTTAAAATGTGAATCTATAATCATGCTTCCCTTTCAATGTCAATGTGTATTTGTAACATTCTAACCCTGTTTACAATAGTGCTTTGACGAAGAAGCTTTCTCCAAAACGTGTCAGCGAGTAATATCACTGAAGGGAATTAATCTGCCGTCCCTCACCTTATTTTACAAACAGTGAGCAGGAGAGGGTGGTGACCTGGGGGATCTGAGGTACTGGAATGCATTAAAAAAAATATATATCCTTTATGATAAAGCATTGCATTCATATCATCACATTTGGGTAGTGGCATAGAGCAGTAGAGTAGAGGCACTTCCAGAAGTTGGACACATGGGGGACATTTTTAGTAGCATAATGGCCGAGAAAATGTTGGCCTTTTAGAAACGCATTTCATGCAATTCTATGTCATTTTACATGACGAGACTTTGGTAGAGTATTTGTTAATACCACACAAATGATGGAAATGGCAGGCTACACTGACAAACTGAGAATCACAGATCAATAAAAACGACCTTGTCTTGAATCCGTCAATAGCCGAGGCCTAGGTGTGTGGAGACACATATTGTAGGCTACAATATGAGGAGGAAATTATAGTCCTAAAAATGCTTTCCAGTTTCACTGACTCACCCAATGATGCACAGCTCCCTCACTGGTGATGGCCGATGCACTCGTGCCAAAAGCCTGTCTCTCTCTCTCTCTTTTGTAAAACAATATTTGGAAGTTGATCCAATATTTTGGTGGCCTACAGCATAGAGTCTAAATAAGTGATGAAGTGCAACGCTTGAGAGATGAGAGTTCAGGCTCCTGTCTATCAGAGCAGAGAGAGAGATCAAAGAAAGTGAATCTCATTATAGTTACATTTGAAGTCGGAAGTTTACATCCACCTTAGCCAAATACATTTCAACTCAGTTTATCAGAGCAGAGAGGGAGAGAGATCGTAGAAAGTGAATGTCATTGTCACGACTTCGGCCGATGCTGCCTCTCCTCCTTGTTCGGGCAGGCTTCGGCGTTCGTCGTCACCGGCTTACTAACCACTGCCGCCCCAATCATCATCACAATTGTCTTGTCTTGTCAATCACACACACCTGGTTCCTATCCCCTAATTAGTCAGTGTATAAGTGTTCCCTCTGCCCCCTTGTCCTTGTGGGGGATTGTTAATTGTGAGAGTAGTGTAGCTCGGTGGAGCTCCTCATAACATTGTGTTGCCAGGGTAGATTTCCCCCCTGTGCCTATGTATTATCGGATTCCGTTACAGTGTATTTGCCAGGGATGTTAGTTTGCCCTGTGCCTGTTTCGTTGATCGCTATTGGAGCGCATTTGTGTGTCAACGTAGGAATAAACTCTGTATTCGGTGATTACCCTCCTGCGCCTGCCTCCTTCCACCACACTCATCACAGTCATTCTAGTTATGTGAGAGATACAGGCGTGCTTCTCACACAGCCACCGTCATGCGTCGGCCACGCGTTTGTCTCCAACATATACTATGCCCACATACTCTAGTGTAGCTGTGGGGCTTACAAGTCTGAATATCTTACAGCCTAATTTTCAAGACATCAATGTACAGCAACATTTTTAGGTGTCACTGCAGAACACCCTCCATATGCATATGAACACATACTCAGAGGTGGGGCTTACAAGACTCATATTTCATATACTCAGAGGTGGGGCTTACAAGACTCACATTTCATATACTCAGAGGTGGGGCTTACAAGACTCACATTTCATATACTTTTCAAGACATCACTGTAGGACAAACATTTGATTTGATATCAGAATATACTTCAAATAAAATAAATCAATGTATGCTACAGCAGAACACATATTATAGTATATAGGCCTCTTGCCTATCTGATAATATGAAGCGCATATTCAGATTAACTTCACAGGACAGAACAAGTTTGTAAAGTTTTCCAGAACCTTCCACAACACGGCCATTTCCTGGTGCGTCTTCTCCTCCCTATCTCTTGTTTTGCTCCTGGTGTCTGTGACACATCTGGGTCCTTTAGCAATCCATGACCTCACATAGGGGGTTGAATTTGGTCAGGGGTGGGCCAACAAGGTTCCGAAAGAGTAGCCCTGATATGGTGGAGGTATGCAGAGAGGCGCGGGTTGAGGTGCAAATCAGATTCATTTGAGAAAATCCCTGCTGGCCTTCTGCACTGGAGATGGGGATGGGGCTGACCTCCATCAACATCTCTTTAAGTCCATCTGGAGATGGGGATGGTGCTGACCACCATCAACATCTCTTTAAGTCCATCTGGAGATGGGGATGGTGCTGACCACCATCAACATCTCTTTAAGGCCATCTGGAGATGGGGATGGTGCTGACCTCCATCAACATCTCTTTAAGTCCATCTGGAGATGGGGATGGTGCTGACCTCCATCAACATCTCTTTAAGTCCATCTGGAAAGTCTCCTTTATCATTACCATCAGTGTCCCTGTACTGCCTGTAGGCCCGTATGACCGTACGTGGACTGCCAATGCCAAACCTCTGGCAGAGAGATTCTATCACTGTTTCTCCATACAGTGCTCCTGCATCCTCTGGCCAGTATTGAGCATAAAGCACCTTCAGCTCCTCTATGAACTGGCTGTATCCTGTATTGTCCACTGGTGACTGCCCTGTGTGCAGTAATAACACCCTCACTTCCCTGGTGACTGCCCTGTGTGCAGTAATAACACCCTCACTTCCCTGGTGACTGCCCTGTGTGCAGTAATAACACCCTCACTTCCCTGGTGACTGCCCTGTGTGCAGTAATAACACCATCACTTCCCTGGTGACTGCCCTGTGTGCAGTAATAACACCCTCACTTCCCTGGTGACTGCCCTGTGTGCAGTAATAATTGTGCAGTCTCTCTTTTGGAGCTCGAGTGCCAATTCAGATAGTTGTTGAAGTGCATGACACATAAGACCTAGATTGTTAACAAACGCATGCGAGGATATCCCCATGATAAGGCCACTATAGCTGTGATGGTCACGCAATCTACAGATAAATAGTTTAAATGTGTCTCACCTGTAAGGAGACCTAGACCAGTTTAAATGTGTCCAACCTGTAAGGAGACCTAGACCAGTTTAAATGTGTCTCACCTGTAAGGAGACCTAGACCAGTTTAAATGTGTCTTACCTGTAAGGAGACCTAGACCAGTTTAAATGTGTCTCACCTGTAAGGAGACCTAGACCAGTTTAAATGTGTCTTACCTGTAAGGAGACCTAGACCAGTTTAAATGTGTCTTACCTGTAAGGAGACCTAGACCAGTTTAAATGTGTCTTACCTGTAAGGAGACCTAGACCAGTTTAAATGTGTCTAACCTGTAAGGAGACCTAGACCAGTTTAAATGTGTCTTACCTGTAAGGAGACCTAGACCAGTTTAAATGTGTCTTACCTGTAAGGAGACCTAGACCAGTATAAATGTGTCTCTCCTGTAAGGAGACCTAGACCAGTTTAAATGTGTCTTACCTGTAAGGAGACCTAGACCAGTTTAAATGTGTCTTACCTGTAAGGAGACCTAGACCAGTATAAATGTGTCTCACCTGTAAGGAGACCTAGACCAGTATAAATGTGTCTCACCTGTAAGGAGACCAAGACCAGTTTAAATGTGTCTTACCTGTAAGGAGACCTAGACCAGTTTAAATGTGTCTTACCTGTAAGGAGACCTAGACCAGTTTAAATGTGTCTTACCTGTAAGGTGACCTAGACCAGTTTAAATGTGTCTCACCTGTAAGGAGACCAAGACCAGTTTAAATGTGTCTCACCTGTAAGGAGACCTAGACCAGTTTAAATGTGTCTCACCTGTAAGGAGACCTAGACCAGTTTAAATGTGTCTCACCTGTAAGGAGACCTAGACCAGTTTAAATGTGTCTCACCTGTTAGGAGACCTAGACCAGTTTAAATGTGTCTCACCTGTAAAGGAGACCTAGACCAGTTTAAATGTGTCTCACCTGTAAGGAGACCTAGACCAGTTTAAATGTGGACAAATGAGCCCCAGAGTGTGAACATTAATGCTAGTGTGATGATGATGCTGTCAGTACAGCATAGTGTGGTGAGTTTCAGAGTTGGTCATTAGTCCTCATAGGGGATGGTTTCATTCTATGGAGTAGCAGTGGTCTTCATGACATTGTGCATGTTTTAGATCAAATCCATTGCGGTGAACTGCACAGACTCACTAATCTACAAATCCACTTGCATCTCAAATATTGACTCACTAAGTGGTCCAGATCAGTGATTCTGCGCCTCTCCTTGATCAGACTGATCCCCTCCAACACACTGATGACTGTTTCTCACTATAGAACTGAGTCAAGCCAAGCAGGGCCAAACTGGGCTGGCTAACACTACAGAGCTGAGTCAAGCAGGGCCAAACTGGGCTGGCTAACACTACAGAGCTGAGTCAAGCAGGGCCAAACTGGGCTGGCTAACACTACAGAGCTGAGTCAAGCCAAGCAGGGCCAAACTGGGCTGGCTAACACTACAGAGCTGAGTCAAGCCAAGTTCTGGAACCATCCTTGAAAGGACAATGTGTAAAGAAAATATCCCAGCCAGTCCAGTCCAGTTGTGGTCAGCTCTGTTGTGTGAATCTTGTTTCTCCATACCTCTAAATGCCATCTTTCTAGATGGTGCCATTTTCAAATAAAATAAAATAAAATGTAATTACATTTGTCACATGCGCCGAATACAACAGGTGTAAACCTTACCGTGAAATGCTTACTTACAAACCCTGATTTAAGACAACTTTTGAGAAGTGTTCCACAGGCAGTAAATCTATTGTAGAATAAATGGAACCTGGATCCATTTCATTCTATTAACATGGCTTGTGTGTGTTATAGCAGTAATGGGGTTAAACTGATATTAAAATGACAACTCCATAGGTGGGTACCACGTCAGGGGAGTTCATCTCTGCTCCCAGCATCCCTGGGACAGTACTGATCAACATAGCTGACCTGATGCAGAGGTGGACCAGTGATGTTTTCCTCTCAGTGGTGAGACTTGCCCTTCCATTTGATACACTGTTAACTCATAAGATCATACAAGATGTTACAGGCTTATTGCATGTGGAAACAGACCTGCATTCAATTACTATTTAAAATCATGTTGAATACTTAATAAGCAGTGCTTGATTGAGTTTGCCTGTTGTAATGGAACCAATAGAAAAGTCCTGAAAGTACAAACATCAAAAACGTTCTTGTTTAGTTAGTCCCTCCCTGTTTCAGCTAATTATCTTCAGTTTGGTGCCTAGTCTCTACGACTCAGGTCTCTATGGAAACATCAATGTAAATTCACCTTAGGTTTTTACTCCTCACTTTCCCTTTCAGGTCTATAGGGTTTTGCTGCCCCCTGCTGGAGACTGGAGCACAAGGCAGTCCCTGGCTTTCTTTGGGCAGCTGGAGGATGAGGCCCTCCTCACCTGTTGTGACGGGTCCAACAAATATCCCCTGGTGAAGGCAGGGGCCTTTCTCATCCAATGCTTCAATGACTCTTATGGGAGGCAGTGAGCATTTCCCATGTTAAGCTATGGAATTAATTGTACAGCATTGGATTGGTGTTGGCATGGGGTAGAGGGAGTTTACATATACCAGTCATTTCCTTTTAAATCCATGAAGGGAAGTGGACAAGTTCACACTTAGAAAGGAGATAATAGTTCCACACCCCATGTGTCCTGATAACTACAGGAATGGAACCATATTGAGGTTGTCTGCTTTCTATACGGTTTGGAGAGAGAGAGAGAGAGAGAGAGAGAGAGAGAGAGAGAGAGAGAGAGAGAGAGAGAGAGAGAGAGAGAGAGAGAGAGAGAGAGGAGAGAGA